>NC_064642.1:470347464-470650494 GCF_023864345.2 Schistocerca serialis cubense | reverse complement strand
AAAAAATAGTGTGTGATTGTTTTCAGGCAAACCCTGGGAACCGGTTTAACATCCAGTTTGTAAATACCCTCTATCTATGCACACACTGCTACCTTTCTTTCTCAAAGTGCCGGTGTTCTAAGTCTATTTGTTCCGAATAAAAAAATGAGTGCATACGTGCTGTGTTTTTTGTGGCTGTTAGCGTAGAGTGTAAGTTAAACACAGAAATTGTACAAACTTGCTTTCTAGAATAGCCTTACCAGGGAAACCGAAGTGAAAGTCTCCAGCTCACGGATAGCATGCCATTATCAGCTCACATACTCCTACTTTATGGAGAGGTTTGGTAGTTAACGAATGGCGTAGGAGTACAATCTGATAATTAAGTAATGTATTCTGCCGCCTCCACTCTCCAAGCTAACATGAGAGTATATTTGGGGCATTGTGTATGATATTTTATGTAATGATTGTTTTACTTTTGATATGCCGATATACTATGTTATGCATATTCTTGGAATATCTGTTTATCATGTGACACAAATTATTGTACATAAGGACGAGATTCTTTGCAATGCAGTGAATCAGATCTGAAGATGGTATCATAGGCTGACGAAACCGGTGCTCTGAATAAATGCTCCATTAAAGCGATCGTGGTATTTTGAATTTTGTTGCATCTATTTTCACGGAAAAAAATAGAAGCGACGTTCCTGATTGCAGATCTACAAAATGTATAAGCTGAAATACATTGATGTTACGCCCTCTTTTACTTAGTCCTGTAATACGGCATACAAAATACATCCTTAGAAAAGAGTACATCCTCCTGCAACTGCCTTAGAAACAGCAGCCGGGTTACGCATCTACAGCAAGATCTACATCTACACTCCGCAATCCACCTTACGGCTCGTGGCCTAGGGTGCCCCGTAGCACTACTAGCCGTTTCCTTTCTTGTTCCACTCGCAAATAAAACAAGGGAAAAACGACTATCTATATGCGTCCGTATGAGCGTTCTGAAATAGTTCTATTGCAATTATTAGTCTCTCCTTTAGTTCATTAATCACCCATCTCTTCGGTTTAAATTGTTCATAACAAAAATCACTATCAGTATCACTTTAGCAAATTTCAATCTAATTGTAGCTTCCTACGATAATCACTACCAGTATCACTTTAGTAAATTTCAATTTAATTCTAGCTTCCTACGATAATCTATTAATTACTAAGCTTACTTCTCTCCGCTGGCAGCATCGGCCTCTTAAATCACTCCCTTCTCCCTTATTTCCACCCTAAGCTGTTTCAAATATGCTAATTACATTTCTCCTCGTACGACAGAGGATACACAGTGACACACAGCCGTCACTATTTTGGTCATATTCTCCTTGCACAGAATACCACTAATCCATTTTCTATACTCCCGCAACCTCAGGAAATCTTTAGCAGGCGCCTTTCTTTCGGCACTCGCGGTGTCACAAACAGGGCGTGCAAAATCTCGGACACCCCTGTGTTATGTCACTTGGCGGAAGCAGCGGCCAGTGCCCCTCGCGGCAGGTAGTGCCTAACAAAGGGACAAACCAGTCTGCCACCCTACTCCAGGCTGCTCGGCGGAACGCGTCAGAGCTTTTAGCAGCTCACTGCAACATTCAGTCTTTACCTGCGCATTACGAAGAACTTAGCCTCCTCTTCAACCAACTATACTACCACGTAATCCTCTTATCCGAAACGTGGTTGAAACCACACATATCCTCTGCATCTTTTCATCTCCCAGGGTACACCTTTCTTAGGACAGACAGATCAAAAAAGCGAGGTGGCGGGGTCGGCGCGTATATACGAACAGATCTCAAAGCGAAAGTCTTATGTACGTCAAATCCTGCTGAAGAAAAAGAGGCTGAATTCATGTTCATTGAAATAAATATACAAAGTCGGAAATTCTTGACTGGTGTCGTGTACAAGCCGCCAAAAATAAGCTCAATGAGTTCCTTCCAGTCAGAATTACATTCACTTCAGTGTCAATACGAACATGTCATCGTAATGGGTGACTTGAACATAGACCTGCTAAGAGACACTCCCTCCGCAATAAACCTAAGAAGACTGTTTAGTTGCAATAGCATGAACATTCTTCCATTACAACCTACACACCATACGGCGCACAGTCATACTCTTATAGACGTAATCGCAACGAAACAGACTGACAAAGTAAGGGATGTTGGTCAAACATCGGCCCCTGGCCTCTCAGCACATGATGTAATATTCCTGGCCTACTCTGTGCAGCCCCCAAGGATCAAATCGCGTTACATAACTTGTAGGAACATGAAACGTATTGACCTTGACGCTCTAACAGCCGATTGCTCAGAAATCTCATGGCATCAAATAATCAGAAAACCCACAATCGACGGCAAAATTAATGAACTTGGTGATAAACTCACTGCCCTCTATGACAAACATGTGCCTGTGCGCACAATCCGTGTAAGAAAATCTCCTGCTCCATGGCTGACAGCTGAATTACGTCAAATGATGACTAATAGGGATGCTGCCCATAGGCGTTTCAAGGCAGATCCGAAACCCGAACGTTTCGAAGAATATAGAAAGCTACGGAACAGAGTGAAACAATGCATTCGCAATGCTAAAATCAGGCACGCTCGCTCCCTTGTATGCAGCGATCTGACGCCCACGACTCTATGGAAGAATCTCCGTAGCTTGGGGGTCGGAAAGGCAAAATCGGAAAGTACTTTTCATGTGTCAGCTAATGAATTAAATGAATTCTTCTCTGCACCTCTGAATACCAGCACAGCTGATAATTACCGTCCACAAGAATCCCCAAACAGGACAACTAACAACGATACTTTCCATCTAAAACATGTAACAACAAATACGGCAAGAAAAGCAATAATGAGAATCTCTTCTGATGCAATAGGCAACGACAGTATCGGTATAACCATGATTATGAATGTTGCCGATATCTTAGTACCTGTCTTAACTGACATATTTAATTTTTCCCTCGTGAACGGAATATATCCCACTGCATGGAAAAGAAGCCTAATTCGACCCATCCCTAAGATCGAAAACCCGCAACTGCCTAGTGTACCGACCAATTAGCATACTGCCTGCTGTTTCCAAAGCACTTGAATATATTGTTCATGACCAAATCACTGAACACTTGCATGAATTCAGCCTATATGACAAATTTCAATCCGGTTTCCGTAAACATCACAGCACAAACACTGCTCTAATTAAAGTAACTGATGACCTGAAATATGCCATCGACAATCGAAAGGCAACAATATTGACGCTACTGGACTTCAGCGAAGCTTTTTATACTGTTAACTTTGACATATTGCTCAGAAAAATGCAACAGCTTAATTTCTCAAATAGTGCAGTGAGATGGTTTGAAAGCTACTTAAAAGACAGACAGCAATGTGTTGTCTGCGTAAATGAAAAATCTTCCTGGAAACATGTTTCCTCAGGAGTGCCACAAGGATCGGTTTTAGGACCACTTTTGTTTTCTTTATATGTCAACGATATTTCGTCGGTTCTGTCCTCCTGTAAATATCATTTCTATGCCGACGACCTCCAGCTCTACCTAAGCGTCAGACCTGAAGATGTAAACACTGCAATCGCTCAGATGAATGATGATCTGTCTTCAGTAGTGAGATGGGCGAAAAACCTGGGGCTTAAACTAAATGCAAAAAAGACGCAAGTAATCTTAATAGCCCATCAGAAATTAATAAGTTCAGATTTTCCGCGAACGGCTACCTCCTATTCTGCTCGACGGTACTTCAATACCATATCAGAAAACAGTGAAGAACTTGGGTGTAACTTTGGATGAGCATCTCAACTGGGCGGAGAATACAGTCGCAGTGTGCCGAAAGACGTCTGCTTGTCTCTATGCTCTCAAAAAGTTTCGGAACATATTTCCACAGGACTTGAAACGCCAGCTCGTGCAAGTACTCGTTCTACCGAACCTCCACTATTGTGATGTGATTCAACAAGGCATGAGTAGTGAAAACTAAAGACGGCTAGAGCTAACCATGAATGCCTGTGTGCGTTACACCTGCAACATTCGCCGATATGATCATGTTAGTGCTTCATACTCCGAGCTAGGGTGGCTGCGGCCGGACAAATTGCGTGACTACCACACTATATGTCTACTCCACCGACTCCTCATCGCGCAAGCACCCCAGTACCTTGCTTCAGAGATTAAAAACCTGTCATGTCATCATAATCTAAACACGAGGTCACTCTTATTTGGTATCCTAACTGTGCCCACTCACAAAACAAAAACTTTTGCAAACTCCTTCTCAGTTGCCGCTGTCCGCCTCTGGAACAAACTGCCCCTTACCTTGCGCAAAATTCGATCTCCTGCTGCTTTTAAGAAGAAGTTGAAGCATTTCCTACTATCATCCTCACAAAGTTCTCCACAAAATTAATGTACAAGGACAATCCCCTCATCTGTCAAATAGCAAAGCTAGCGTCTCCTATCTTGCTCCTGAGATGCCTTCCTCTTCATCTTTCTCTATTAGCCACGCAATCTTCTTTTCCTTTATATTTCCTTAATTATGTTTCATCATGTCTCTATTCTTCTCCTCCCTTCACCATGAGTCTCCCTCATACTCCCTGCTGCCGGCACTCCTATCTAAAATCTGTCTCTTCAATAATGTCTAATTATAACAGTACTTGTGACCTAAGAATATAAACTCTATATGTATGTATTTTTCCAGGTGTACCTTTGAAATTGTTTATTTCACTTTTTGTACTAGATGTAGTTTAACATGCCTACTAAAACATATGAATGTAAAATAAGTAGAATGCCTGGTTAGATGTAAGAGAGGGCCTGATGGCCCTAATCTTGCCAGGTTAAATAAATAAATAAATAAATAAATAAATATTTCTCGTATCCCTTCTCCGTGGTCCTTACATGCAATGTATGCTGGAGGCAACAGAATCGTTCTACAGAGAGCTTCAGATGCCGGTTCCCTAAATTTTCTCAAGAGTGTTCCTCAAAAAGAATGTCGCCTTCACTCAAGGGATTAACATTTGAGTTCTCGAATCATCTACGTAACATTTGAGTGCTGTTCGAACCTACCAGTTGTAAGAGGTCCGAGCAGATGTAATTTCGATGTACTGCCGGAGGCTGAGTATTATTGTATAAGGTAAAAAGCAGCCTCGCGCATATGTAGTAATGTTATCTCAACTCCCATGTAAATGTTTTAAAAATCTCGTAATAATAATCTTTCTCATAAAAAGTAACTTTTAACAACCATTCATTTCAATTTAAAGAATTTACTAATTTCTCCAATCCATGATGATCCCGATTCGTGCAAAAGAAAAATCAGTTGCTTCCTTTCATAAATGACAACTCTATCGGCCAGCATTGCACAGGGCTGTGCCAGAAAAATTTATTTTAAGAGCAGATATATATGCGTTATCCGGCGACTTCATTGAGGTAAGAATTTTTCTCTTCTTTATTCAGAATGGTCTTTCAGGGCCATGACACAGCACTGCTGACGTCCAAAATTTACCAGGTTAAATTCAGGGTGCAGTCAGTGATTGAGAAGTCGTAAGTGAGCGACAATTTAATTGAGAGGTTAGTTACATTGTATTATCACCAGGTTACTGAATTTATTTTTTGTTGGGGCGTTACACTGAATGTGAGCGACATAATTATAATTTTTACTGTTGAGAAGTTTAGGAATTTTTCTGTTTTCAGCTTGCATTAAATGAGAAAAGAATTTTGTGGGAAGGTTAAATGAGAAAAGAATTTTTTGGGGAGGTTACACTTGGCGACAACCGGCCAGGATTGTATTTCTTTGTGAATTTCTGAAAAGTAGTCATGTATCTGCTCTTATTTACTTAAATGTAGTTTGCATCTGGCGCAACGCATTTACTAATTTGTCACTCTTTCTTTCACAGATCATCGGCAATTTATTGCTCTTTGTTGTAATTGTGTTTGTTCCATTTTTGCTTCGTCTTTGTTTCATTTTTTGCTTAATTTTGATTTGTGAAAAATGCCGCGAAAAACTGTTAACAGTACATCGCGATGTGCAATGAGTGAAATAGCCGACTCGAATAATTTGACCGATCATACTAGCGACACTCAGTGTAATAGTGATAATCCTCTAATTACAGATAATCAGTGCGTACCGACCACTAGTAATGCTAATGATAAGCAAACAAATTCAATTGTGTCCTCTGTTAATTTAACGACAATTGATGACGCGGCACGATCCGTTACAATGAACGCTGCCCAGTTTGACACGCCTGATTTGCAAAATTTACGTAACGAACAGATAATTGTTTCTAACGAAGATGAACAACGTACTCAAAATATGTCAGATTTATTTGATTCCGGTGTAGTGACTAAGAGTGGACATCCAATTGGCGAACCTTTTCAAGAATCAGAGAATGACCAAATGGTTCCACAAAACGTGACAAATGCAGATATACCAACACACAGCATAGAAAATAGAGTCGCTACTTTTGGCATGGATCAAGTTATGGCAGTATTGCTACAACTTAATGAAAAACAAGACAATCTTAATGAAAATTTCAAACAACTTAATGAACAAAACAAACAACTTAATGAAAAACTAGACAACAATTCCAAACAGTTGAATGAAAAACAAGATAACAATTTCAAACAGCTTAGTGAACCGATTACAGCCGTTGCCGTGCAATGTCATGATACTAAAGAACAATTACGTGAGGAAATTAAGGCTTGTGCTAGGAACAGTAGTGAAGAAATTAGATCTGTGGCACAAGAATTAAGTAATACCCATGCAGCCACAACTAAATTACTTAGAGGTGAAATTAGTGCAGTCGCTAAACAATGCTCTGAAAACGCAACACAGTTACGCGACGAGTTTAAATTAATGTCAGCAGAACTTTCACGCACGCTGGATGCGAAAGTAGACGCGAAATTTGACCAACAGAACGGCCAAATTGACGAACGTTTTAATCACCACCTACAAAACAGTGAAACGCATTACCGTAAATTTATACAGGAACAGAATAAAGTAAAGCAACAAGTCATGGAAACAATTATTGCACAGAGACAGGAAGATAAGCGTAAATTGTTTTGAAAGAAAAACATACGTAGACAACAATATTGCTACAGTATCAGAAAAAATCAAACAGTTGAACACCGAATTGCATGATGAAATCTCCGATCTTAAAACAAAAACAGACACACACACATTAGACTTTCAGACAATGACCAACAGACTTGAAAAGTTGTAACTAATACAGGATTCCGATGCCATCAAATAAGACGTTAAAAAATTGAACAAAACCACACGTAACATACAAAAACAAATTAATGCTTGTGATACTAAATACGATGATCAGGTAAAAGCACTGACTGAAAAATGTGATGAATTGGCCAGTCGTATTGATGTTATTGAAAATAATAATGACACCGAATCAGACGATACGTCACCAGTTTCGCTTAATCAAACACCTGAATTCCAAAAATTACAGCAGACGATCAGTGAGATAGGTTCGTCCAATAATACATTATGTAGAAAATAGTCATCTTTACAGCAAGAAGTGACGGACATGAAAAATATTTCAGTCCCTAACACGTCACAGCATACGCCAAATTCTGAACATTTCTCACACTCACACAGCCAGTGTAACTTAGGTAATTTACAGAGAGTACATGAGTTAGATTCCGAACAGTCACAGACAAATAGATTATCATGCAATCCTGAACCTGCTCAGACATACAGAGACGATAATTTTTATTACAAACACTTTCTATCTGTTAGGAAATTTAAAGTGCTTAATAATGACAGAACACAGATTCACGCTTTGGACTGGATACGACAATTTGCTTTTGTATTTTCATCAGCTTGGCCTGTAACGCAGAAACTATAATTGGATAGGATACAACAACTTGCTTTTGAATTTTCACCGGCATTGCCTGTAATGCAGAAACTAAAATTTATTTGCAGCGCGTAAGAGACCTCAGGGGATTCATTACGCTTCGATGAATATGTGCCGTAGTGTGCACAGGGCCCCGAGCCGTAGTAGTGCTATTTCATCTTTAGTTTTCTGCACTGCTGCCTTCTCTTCTACAACCCTTTGTATGTATCAAAACAGCTCTTCAACTATCGATCTATCTAGGATTACGTATGAGTAAAGAAAACGTGATATGACAAGTTTTTTTCCTGAAAGTGACAATTTTTATTAGACGCTCCAGGAACGACAACCACCATAATTTGAATAACAGACAAAATTTTAATTATCAATATCGTCAAAATTATCAGCAACAGGAACCACATTTTGGTAACAATAGAGGCTTTTCCCTACAACAGCAACAAAACCAGCCGGTTAGTATACCTAACCAACAATGTAGTCTGCAAGGTCAACCAAACTTTAATGTTTCGCCGCCTACACGTATAGCGTCGGCTCCGCCAAATAGTAACGCGCAGTAACAAGGAAATAACTACGTACAGAAAACACATCATTTTTAACTCGTACCGCAACGCGCCGTATAGTAATGACTATCATGACAGACGTAAAAGTAATGAGCACAATTTTCAGCGTAACAGTCGGTCTTACCAGCAACAGAATCATCCGCAACAACAGATTATCATGAATGAACCAGACAGTCGGTATCATCCCGAACGTAATACGTCAGGAAGAAATAACAGAACAGTACAAATAGTCGAGATGCCACAGCATCCTCCCGCAAATAATAGCACGTCAGAAAGAATTTGACTAGATACAGTACAGGTTGCGTCTTCCAGCAACGCAAGCAATACTTTTGACTCAGAGAATCTTGTTCATCAAAATGCTATTAGTTTTGACGACATCCGATACACACTTTTGCACTAAAAGACAGAATCACAACGTATGTAGACGACATTCTTATTGCAGGAGCTAACTGGTCTGAACACAATCTGATTCTTGAACAACTGTTGCAAACTTTTCGTGCACAAGGACTCACAGTTAATCTTAGCAAATCGCACTTTGGCAACGTATGTAGACGACATTCTTATTGCAGGAGCTAACTGGTCTGAACACAATCTGATTCTTGAACAACTGTTGCAAACTTTTCGTGCACAAGGACTCACAGTTAATCTTAGCAAATCGCACTTTGGCAAAACCTCTATAAAATTTCTTGGACATGTAATTTCAGCAGAAGGCATTGCGCCTGACCCGGAAAAACTTCAAGCTTTACGTGATATTACTGTACCTACGCCGAAGAAACAATTACGCAGCTTTCTGGGATTAATTAACTTTTTTCGTAAATTTATTCATTACTCTGCTTTAGACACCCCTAGATTTTGTCAATTAACAGGTAAAAACACTATTTGGTCCTGGGATAGCCAAGCACAGTCTGAATTTGTTAATTTGAAACATGCCTTGTTGAATGCAGCTCTTTTGTCACACCCAGATCTTACTAGAAATTTGCCACCGAAAGATCTGACACCGCTTTAGGCGTACACATTTTTCAGGAAACTGAAGAAGACGATACTACAGTAATTAAAAACATCGCCTTTGCGAGTCGCATTCTGTCACCTGCTGAGCGCAATTATTCTGCTACAGAACTTGAAACATTATGTGTTGTATGGGCATTTATGATATTTCGGCATTTTCTTTATGGAAGACATACGATCGTTTACACAGATCATAGAGCGATACGGTTTTTACTTTCCGCAAAATTTACACATGACAGGTTAAGCAGATGGAAACTTTATTTACAAGAATTTAATTTTACAATTGTTCATATTCCGGTACGCAAAATATTGTAGCAGACGCACTACCCGTTCTCTCAGGAACAATCAGCAAGACATCGCAACCAACTTCTGCCAAGCAAATTTTAGCGTCATGTATATTCAGCAAGTCGCATTCGAAAATTTCATTTCGTCGTCATTACGAGATATAGCACAAGAGCAGAGTAAAGACAACGTATGGAAAGAAATTAAACACCTTTGGCTAGATAGGAATAATGTTACCATCAGAAACCATTACACTGTACGCAATAACATTCTGTTTCGCCGCTCTCACCCTGATAGCAACAACTGGTTACTATGCATTCCTGACGAACTTGTTAACAAATTAATTTGGTATACTCATTTAAGTTACGCACATTACGGAGCCAGAAAATGTTTTCTTATACTGAGACAGAACTGTTATTTTGCCAACGTGGAGAAACGTATACGACGAGTTTTAGCGTTATGTAAAATCTGCCAGAAAGCTAAGTCAGACACGACTTCACATATTCCTCCGTTACATCCTATTGTACCCGTTAAATTGAGACACATGGCCGCTGTAGACATTTTTCGTCCGATTCCCAGATCTAATAGAGGTTTTTGTTACATCTTTGTCGCTGTTGAACTCACTTCGAAATTTGTTACCTTCACTCCGTTACGCAAAGCTACTGCTAAATCTGTTTCGAAAGCATTTGTAAAACATTTTCTATTTCATGAAGGGCATGTATTGAAAGTAATTTCCGACAATGGACCACAGTTTCGATCTGCTATATGGACACGTATGTTACGAACAAGAAACATTTCTCCGATTTATATATCCAAGTATCACGCTTCTTCGAACCCTTGTGAACGACTAATGAAAGAAATTGGTAAACTATGTAGAATATACTGCCATAAAAAACATATTGATTGGGATACACACATACTCTCATTCCAGGATGTAATTAACTCGATATCAGATGAATCTACTATGCTATCTCCGAATGTTATATTGAAAAATGTTGAACCACCCAACAAAATTAAAGAACTAGTATCTTTCCCTACATGAAATAATTGACATTGCACTCAACAATATCAAACGTGCCGCAGAGCGCCGGAGAAGACAGCAAAAACAGGTTTGTACACGCCGTGACTTTCACGTTGGGCAGAAGATATTAGTACGTACACACTATTTATCCAACAGAGGAAAGAGTAGATGCAGTAAATTTCAGCTTCTATACGCAGATCCATATCGAATTCGCAGCATTCCTCACCCCAATGTAGTACATGTGGAAACTTTGAGAACCAGAAAAAGCAAGGGCAATCACCATGTCTCCAATATTAAACCCTTTATTGAATGAACATACTTTATGATTTATCACACTGTAATGCCATTTCCTGATTTTTATGTGACCACTTATGCAATTATATTTATATTAACACTTACTGATGAATATCATATTTTTTCTTGGCAAGTGCCCGGCAAGGTAAGGTTAGCAGGTCGCTTTTCTTGTCATTACATATCAGACCGTGCACATTTTCCATTTTTCGTGTATGTATGATTGTTTTCCTGTTTTGATTGTATGCACTACGTAATCTTTAAGATATAACAAACACCTGTTGACTTTGACATTTTTCCTTATGATATCTCAACATCGTGACTATTTTACATTTTTTTTGCTACTACATTATGATACTCTGTGTACAAATTTTTTTTTTGCACTTTAAAACTGTCTATGTTTTTGACATAATACGTTTTCTGTCATGGTATGCTGTATGCTTAATTATATCACTGGAAACAAGGTTTTATTTAATGAGTATATGATTTAAATACAAGATATTTATCCTTATTCATCATTTTCAGAAAGCAATAACGTGTAAAAGAAATAACTTAAACAAACCAGAGTGGATTACTATGAAATGGAGATTTCACCATCAGAATGAAGGGAAGAAAATGCAATATCTTGTCACGAAGAGTAAATGGATCAGAATTAGCAAACATTAACAAGAATAAACTATACACATCGTATGATACCAGTCTTAACTAATTACTTTTCTTTCAGAATACAAGGCGATTGATGCAGGCTGTCAGACAGAACCACACATCTTAGTTTTGTGATGAAATATGCTAGAAATAAGAAACTCTATACTATGAATAGTTGTATGAAGTAAATGGTAACATGAATAATGAATAATGAAGTGCCTTTTTTGCAGATGATAATAAATGATGATGAATAGTTATATGAAGAATATGGTAATAAGAATAATGAAGTTTTTCTTTGCAGGTGATGATAGTGATGAAGTTATGGTAATATGAATAATGAAGTTTTTCTGTGCAGATGAGGATAATGATGAAGTTTACGTATTTACTATTAGTTAAGAGATGCTATGTAGTTATTTAAGTATTTGTTGCAGTTCGTTTTGACAGTATGTCTTATGTTGCATGGTATAATGACTGAATGTTTTGGAAAGGACAGCTAGAGTACATACATATTGAGTACACGTTTCATTACCTGTTAATTCGAAATTCACTACTTATCAGCATAATATGCGTTTCTTCTTTCAGCTCAATAATCCATTTTGTATTTTTTTCCAGGAGAAGCTATTCATGAAATTAATGTGCTATAAGCAGTTAGTCATTAAACCTGTTCTAGTACTTGCATTTTTTTTACCCATTTGTGTATGTCATTCATGAATGTGATCACATATACTCTACTTGTTTCATAACCTTGCTACAGCTGAATCATGACGAATGACGTTATTAATCCTTATTTCCAGCAATAAGTCAAAAGCAAATACTTTCATGCCCCAGCAATTAATTATCGATCTCAACGCAATGCATTGCTAGCACAAAAAATGTATTACCAGTCCCAAATAATGCTACCAGTTTAAGAGATATTTCTAGTTCTAAATATAATGCAAATTTCTCAGATGTATTAAATTATATCTATATATTATTGGACCACAGACCTTGAGTAATAGTTACAGTGTGTTACTTTTTAAATATGTCTTATGTCACTTGAATGATGAGTTCTGAGTAATACTGAATGATATTTTGTAATAATGCATAAATGCTATGCCAATAATCTCTGTAAATAATATTTTTGTTGTACTCTATAAATGCTATGCCAATAATTAACTCTCATTTTGAATGATGACTTATGAATAATACTGAATAATGTTTTATAAAACTATACGAATACTTTGTAACTGGCCAATGAGTGCCAATAATTACCACAATCAGATGAGTTATGAAAAGTGTTTTGTAATATTCAATACTTGCTATATGTTTAGTAACTGGCCAATGAATGCCACTGTTTCTTATATTTTAATTTTGTCTTATGTCACTTACATGATATCATATGTTGTTGTTGTTGTGGTCTTCAGTCCTGAGACTGGTTTGATGCAGCTGTCCATGCTACTCTATCGAGTGCAAGCCTCTTCATCTCCCAGTACCTACTGCAACCTACATCCTTCTGAATCTGCTTAGTGTATTCATCTCTTGGTCTCCCTCTACAGTTTTTAACCTCCATGCTGCCCTCCAATACTAAATTGGTGATCCCTTGATGCCTCAGAACATGTCCTACCAACCGATCCCTTCTTCTGGTCGAGTTGTGTCACAAACTTCTCTTCTCCCCAATCCTATTCAATACTCCCTCATTAGTTGTGTGGTCTACCCATCTAATCTTCAACATTCTTCTGTAGCACCACGTTTCGAAAGCTTCTATTCTCTTCTTGTCCAAACTATTTATCGTCCATGTTTCACTTCCATACATGGCTACGCTCCATACAAATACTTTCAGAAATGACTTCCTGACACTTAAATCTATACTCGATGTTAACAAATTTCTCTTCTTCAGATATGCTTTCCTTGCCATTGCCAGTCTACATTTTATATCCTCTCTACTTCGACCATCATCAGTTATTTTGCTCCCCAAATAGCAAAACTCCTTTACTACTTTAAGTGTCTCATTTCCTAATCTAATTCCCTCAGCATCACCCGACTTAATCATCACACGATGATATCATCTATGAATACCAATAGCTTGATGCTACACTCATTAGCTCCTGTTTTGAATGATGACTTCTGAATAATGCATAAAAAATGGTTTGTAACTGGCCAATGAGTGCCAATATTTACTGTCATCAGGTGACTTATGAATAATATTATGTAATACTCCATACATAGTACAGAAATGTTTAGTAACTAGGCAATGAGTGCCAACAATTACTCAAGTCGGTCAATAGACTATGTAATTCTCAATGATGACTAGCACAAGACTTAATGTCCTTCACCTTCTGACCTAATTACCAGAAATTACTGCAATATCCGTTTGTCCAGTCCATCTTCATGATCATGGAGCACTATATTTGGATTTTGCACTAATTCTACGTTGGTGAAAGAGTATGGATTCTACAAGAATGTGGTGTTCACACAGCATGCTGTCTACCACCTTGAACGATGGAGATGTTATTATGGTCCCACTGTTTGGTGTACCTACTGTACTACCAGAATGATAACATTGAATATTAATACAACATTTCAGTGTCTTGGCCACACTGATTAATACTTCAGGGAAGAGAACTTCAGATTGTCTCACTTGGTGTTGTGCTTCTGTAGAAAGATATGGACTTTCAGTGCAGCTACGTGCAACCTACTGTGCTACAACCATGATGCAATCCTTCCCTTTCCTTTCCTAGTTCTTGTAAAATGGTAAAAAATATACACAGTGCGTGTGCACTTTATGTCATTTGTTAATATGTTTTGTACTCATTGCGTATACATTTTGTTATTTCTTGATATGTTCTGTACTCAGTGCATGTGCACTCTATTTTATTTCATGTTCTGCACTTATATATATGTATATACTCCGTGACTAAACTTAATTAATTAAGTAGATTATAGAAAAAATTGTTGCTGTTGGCAAGTCTAACTGACTCACCATGGCTGCCAAATTTTTGCTCCCCCCAGTGGAGAGTTATATAAGAGGTCCGAGCAGATGTAATTTCGATGTATTGCTCATGCGCTGCCTGTGATATGCAAGGTATAAGAGAATCGCTGACCAGAGAGCAGTGTTGACTGCAGTAGGAACTGTGTAGCTGTAGCAGTAAGTTGTTGCTAGTCTGCAGTCTGCTCTCGTCTGGTCTGGTGTATCGTGTTGGCTGGGCCGGTCGCGGTGCAGCGATGCCGGAGCCTGAGTATTATTGTATAAGGTAAACAGCAGCCTCGCGCATATGTAGTAATGTTATCTCAACTCCCATGTAAATGTTTTAAAAATCTCGTAATAATAATCTTTCTCATAAAAAGTAACTTTTAACAACCATTCATTTCAATTTAAAGAATTTACTAATTTCTCCAATCCATGATGATCCCGATTCGTGCAAAAGAAAAATCAGTTGCTTCCTTGCATAAATGACAACTCTATCGGCCAGCATTGCACAGGGCTGTGCCAGAAAAATTTATTTTAAGAGCAGATATATATGCGTTATCCGGCGACTTCATTGAGGTAAGAATTTTTCTCTTCTTTATTCAGAATGGTCTTTCAGGGCCATGACGCAGCACTGCTGACGTCCAAAATTTACCAGGTTAAATTCAGGGTGCAGTCAGTGATTGAGAAGTCGTAAGTGAGCGACAATTTAATTGAGAGGTTAGTTACATTGTATTATCACCAGGTTACTGAATTTATTTTTTTGTTGGGGCGTTACACTGAATGTGAACGACATAATTATAATTTTTACTGTTGAGAAGTTTAGAAATTTTTCTGTTTTGAGCTTACATTAAATGAGAAAAGAATTTTGTGGGAAGGTTAAATGAGAAAAGAATTTTGTGGGGAGGTTAGACAGTGACAAATCTAGCAACCCGCCTCTGAATTGCTTCGATATCTTCCTTTAATCTGACCTAGTACGGATCTCAAACACTGAAGGAGTACTCAACAGTAGGTCGCACCAGCGTCCTGTGTGTGGTCTCTTTTACAGATGAACCACACTTTCCAAGCACTCCGCAATAAACCGAAATCGACCATTCGCCTTTCCTACTACAACCCTTACATGCCCGTTCCATTTCATATCGCTTTGCCACGTTACTGCCAGATGTTTAAACGACTTGACTGTGTCAAGCAGGACACTACTAATAATGTATCCGAACACAAAGGTTTTTTTTCATACTCATCCGCATTAACTTCCATTTTTTTTACATATGGAGTTAGCTGTCATTCATCCTTTATCCACTTACTAGGCACATAACTCTCCAGCCCACGATTTACAATGCGCTTATACTTTGCCCACAGTTCCTCTATATCCATCTTACTGGAACTAAGTTATGTCGGTTCACTGTCTAAGTAAGATGCTAACAACTGCTTATCTGCTCTTTTTAGCAGAAACACTCTCCTAGCCTTCTTAACTGATTGATTGATTTTCGTAGTAATAGTCACTACAATGACATTATATTGATAATCCCCTTTTCTATACTGACGTTGTCGATGTGGTCCTTCCTATCTGTAGCTACAAGATCTAAGATATTTCCATTGCATCTGGGCTGCCAAACTAGCTTACCAAGACAGACGTGTTCAAAAGTACTTCCCATGACTGTTTGTCTGTACCACTTGCAAAGAATACATAGAGATCTCAGTCTATACTCGGTAGGTTAACGTCGCCTCCAACTAGTAGTGCGTGATCTGGGTTTTTGCGCTCTACTGACCGTAGACATTCTTTGAACGACTAGTATTACCTACAACTAGTACTATCGCAGTTTGCGATTTTCACAATGTTTCATAGATGCCGTAAGTAAAGGTGGAATCTGCATGTCACTAGTGAGCCGTGCTGCGACAGCCCGGAGAGTTGAGCGCTTTGCAGGTTCGTGTATCTTTGGTCTCTGTGGTGGTGACGAAGAAGTGGAGTAAGCGAGATGGATGTGGTCGATGCTGGCGGGGGTTAAGGTGGTGTCTGGTTGACAGTACGTGCTTCTTGGGGAGCAGTTTGGTCAATGTTGCTGGCGCAAGGATTTTCAGGTGCGAGCGTCGAGAGGTCGCGTTTGCCGTACATGGTGGTGTGGTTATTGATGTGATACATTGGCCGAGGCTACCCCCTGTCCTGGCCTCGATAGTTCGTGTAGTTTCGGGGCTCCTCTTGCAGAATCCAGCGCGATGTAGCGAAACTTACGGATCGTGCCTCGGGCTGCCCTAGTCGCTCGGAACGCCGTTATTGTGGCGTTTTGCCTGACCCCCGGTAAATGCCCATTGAGTTTTCCGGTCGAGGACAGAGCCAGACCCTGCCACCCTGTGTTTATGTGTGAGCATCATTTGTTTTGTTCGCCAGAAACTTTTCTGAGTTGGCTGCAGTTTGCCTGAAGCAGCTTGGCGATTGCCTTCCGCTTGGTTTTCAATTTCAATTGTGCTGTGTTCCCGCATTTTGGATATAATTGGTGATTATTTGAAAGAACCGCTCGCATGTGCTGAATTACTTCCTGTATGGATTTTAACTGATCTGTTTAGAGTAAGATTCTCCCTTTTTTTCTTTTTTTGATTTCGGCTACTCGAGCCTAAGTAAAAGTTCAAACTCTTGTTTTGCTGTCATTTTGATTTTAAGGCTTTTTTTATTTAGCTTAGCAAGGTGGGTCCACTTTAATCAGTGGCATTGACTTGGTTCTTGCAGTCAATACCGTATGTCCCTCCTTAAATAGCACAACTAGTGTGCTTACATCTGTCAAATCGTACACTACTGGTCATTATAAATGCTACACCAAGAAGAAATGTAGATGATAAACGGGTATTCATTGGACAAATATATTATACTAGAACTGACATGTGATTACATTTTCACGCAATTTGGGTGCATAGATCCTGATAAATCAGCACCCACAACAACCACCTCTGACCATAATAACGGCCTTGATACGCCTGGGCATTGAGTCAAACAGAGCTCGGATGGCGTGTACAGGTACAGCTGCCCATGCAACTTCAGCACGATACCACAGTTCATCACGTGTAGTGATTGGCGTATTGTGACGAGCCAGTTGCTCGCCCACCTTTGACCAGACGTTTTCAATTGGTAAGAGATCTGGAGAATGTGCTGGCCAGGGCAGCAGTCGAACATTTCCTGTATCAGGAAAGGCCCGTACAGGACCTGGAACATGCGGTCGTGCATTATCCTGCTGAAATGTAGGGTTTCGCAGGGATCGAATGAAGGGTAGAGCCACGGGTCGTAACACATCTAAAATGTAACGTCCACTGTTCAAAGTGCCTTCAATGCGAACAAGAGGTGACCGACACGTGTAACCAATGGCACCCCATACCGTCACGCCGGGTGACACGCCAGTATGGCGATGACGAATACATGCTTCCAATGTGCGTTCAAAAAACGGTTCAAATGGCTCCGAGCACTATGGGGCTTAACATCTATGGTCATCAGTCCCCTAGAACTTAGAACTACTTAAACCTAACTAACCTAAGGATATCACACAACACCCAGTCATCACGAGGCAGAGAAAATCCCAATGTGCGCTCACCGCGATGTCGCCAAACACGGATGCGACCATCATGATGTTGTAAACAGAACCTGGATTCATCTGAAAAAACGACGTTTTGCCATTCGTGCACCCAGGTTGGTCGTTGAGTGCATCATCACAGGCGCGGCCGTCTGTGATGCAGCGTCAGCCATGGTCTCAGAGCTGATAGTCCATGCTGCTGCAAACGTCGTCGAACTGTTCGTGCAGATGATTGTTGTTTTGCAAAAGTCACCATCTGTTGACTCAGGGATCGAGGCGTGGCTGCACGATCCGTTACAGCCATGCGGATAAGATGCCTGTCATCACGACTGCTAGTGATACGACGCCGTTGAGATCCAGCACGGCGTTCCGTATTACCCTGCTGAAACCACCGATACCATATTCTGCTGACAGTCATTGGATCCTGACCAACGCGAGCAGTAACGTCGCGATACGATAAACCGTAATCGCGATAGGCTACAATCCGACCTTTATCTAAGTCGGAAACGTGATGGTACGCATTTCTCCTCCTTATACGAGTCATCACAACAACGTTTCACCAGGCAACGCCGGTCAACTGCTGTTTGTGTATGACAAATCGGCTGGAAACTTCCCTCATGTCAGCACGTTGTAGGTGCCGCCACCGGCGCCAACTTTGTGTGATTGCTCTGAAAAGCTGATCATTTGCATATCACAGCGTCTTCTTCCTGTCGGTTAAATTTCGCGTCTGTAGCACGTCATCTTCGTGGTGTAGAAATTTTAATGGCCAGTAGTGTATATGAAACTTCACTAGGATGAAGTATTTAAACACCCGGAAGGATCAAGGTACCTTTTGAGTTCTGGGCACTAGTCTGAAAGCGGTTTTGCATTTTTCAAGATTGTGGTAACATTTAAAGTAAAATTAACCTTTGATTCTTGGTTGTTCCCGTTGTTATACTCGCACTAAGTGTGATATCTTTTAGAGGAGGCCTAAGGCTTTAGTTTTCTTTTCCCTTTCATTGTTTCAAAGAGTGTTTGCTCTACATGATGCAGCGTCAATTTATTCTCGCTTCCATTGTTGTCGCCTAGGTCCGCTGCCCGAGGTCTATGCTTGGGATCTGTTAAGCCAACTTTAGCTTATTAACATTTAATGCGTTTCATCTTTTGTAGATCTTTTAAAACTATGAACCATGTCTAAATTGCATAAAATTTAGCATTTGGCGTTTAATAATGTTTGTTAAGAATGATCTTTAATATTTTTTCTGTTTTTAGATAGAAAAGAAGACATTGATGATTGTACCTAGTTACTGTTCTGGAAATAAAAAAATTTTCTTGGTTAATAAATTTTTGGAGGAGGTACATCAAAGTAAGTGATATTTTACCGTTTTCCCCGGCGCTTCCTCTAGGACCTGAGTGTTTGTATCCTCTAACTAGGTACACGCCCTTGTTGCCTGTAGGTACGCTACCTTCGTATGAGGAGGCAGATTATTTTTGCTGCTTCTAGTTTGACTACACTCTTATCAAAGGGTCCTGGCTTCTAGTGTTAAGTTTAGCTGAGTTCAGTTTCGAACGGATAGTTGAGTAAAATCGTGGATCATGTCAAATTTTGTCATTTGAGCAGATTTATAGTTGAGACAGAGGACTGTTAGGGAAAAAAAAATTGGATCACATCCTGCAGTTTGTATTTCCTCGCCATTTGCTTGCAGATATGTGTCGTTCTAAGCAATGAGGTCTCCCTGTGTGGTAATATAATGGACCACGGCATTAAATATTGGAATGTAATATGTATTTTCACGATTGCTGTAATTTTGGAGGCGATGAAAGTACGTAAAAATGCAAAACTGTTTTCTACATACCAAGTTTTAAGTTAAAACTTACATGTAATGGGATTAGAATACTAGGGCTATTTCGGCATATCGTTCAACATTGATCCACATTTAGGATTTTCGCTGAGGGAGAGCACTGTAGCCCGACTACTGTAGCCCATTAATGAATGTGCTTACACATCATGTTTAATTAAGATTTTATCCTGTATTTCCATATTAAAAAAGACGCTTGCCAAAAAGTAATTTATTTGAAACTGATCACTAGACTGCAAATCGAGGACGAAGAGGAGTACTGAGAAATTTACAGTTGCTGCATAAAGAGGAGGCAAAGGCAGCAGCCCAGAATCTCAGTAGAGCTAAAAGTTCTCAAGAGAGTTCATCCACACACAGCCGCTATCTACCACGCCTTCTATATGAATCTAACATCCGAGGATGGAGTTAATGAATGCGAGAGATACATAGCTGAAGATGAAAACGAGTAAACTGGCAGTAGAAGTGATGGTAACGGAGAAATGGTGTGCTTTCGTAAATGTTTGGTCATAATGTCCACGTCAGGTATTTGGTATAAAAATTCTTGCAGTGAAAATGTGTAACTTGAAAATGGTCCGGTTCCTCTCAACAGCACAGCTTAATTACAAAAGATTCAGAACTCTTTCTAACAAATTAACCACTGGAAGCTAAATTTCATTGCAATTATATTTTTTAAATGTTGGCTATTCTAACTAAAACACTGTTTTCACGCGTACTGCCGTATTTACGCGAATCTAAGGCCAACCCTTTTTTTTACCATATCAGTATTCAAAATTGGATGCACACTAGATTCGACGACGCTGTACATTCGAGAACAAATTTGAATTCGTCGTTTACTAGTAACGTAATAGAAATGTAGGTATTGTTACTTACGCCACAATGGTTTGTTGTAGCTATCGACTTCGTTACATTATTGTTGGCCTATTACTGCGTGGTGTGTTTGCATTAGGTGATTACCAAATGGAAAGCAAGCAGAGAAGAACATCGTGTGATGCATAGAGTGATTCTATGTGCTAAAAAATGTGATAATAGGACGGGATGAGAGGTCAATGTTTTTCGTTGCGACGGGATCTTCTCATGAAGTTTCAATCACCAGTTTTATTTTCCGATTACGAAAAAATTCTGTTGGCACCCACCTACATAGGGAGAAATGATCATCACGATAAAATAAGAGAAATCAGGGCTCGCACAGAAAAATTTAAGTGCTCATTTTTCCCGCGCGCCGTTCGGGAGTGGAACGGTAGAGAGACAGCTTGAAGGTGGTTCATTGAACCCTCTGCCACGCACTTTATTGTGAATAGCAGAGTAATTACGTAGATGTAGCTGTAGCTGAGAGTAGCGCTCGCTTGTGGAAGAAACATAAATTGGCATTATTTGCAGCTACCGCTACTAGAAAGAAATTCACTGCTCGGAGGAAGAATGGGCAACCTGTGACTGGTGACATAATAAGAAAGAGAGTAAACGAGGTGGCTGCATTTCTTAATAAATCGAATCAAGAGTTTACGGCTAGCCGTGGACGGGCTGATTCTTTATGATACTGGTGGGCTTATCTCTAAGACACCCTACAACAGTATATTAAGAAAAAACTTGAAGAATTTCAGAGGTACCGATATGTCATCACACTTCGGAAAGAGGAGAATCTTTCCATTGGCCAAATAGGCAACGTTCATGATATGCCAGTCTGGACTGATATGCCACATATTTACACGATTGATGAGAAGGGAACAGAAGAAGTTACCACCAAAACACCAGGTTGTGAAAAACAGCACATAACCGTACTGCCGCAATCGCAGCAGACAAACACAAACATGCCCCCTTTCTTAATCTTCAAGCGCATAACAAGCTACAAGACCTCTAAAAATGAAAAGCTGTTCCCTGATGACGCCATTGTTCGAAATGAAGAGAAGGAATGGATGAGCGAAACTTTTAATGCTTGACTGCAAAAACGCGTGGAAACTCCATCCTGGTGGGCTTTCCAGATTACCATCAATGCTTTGGTCTTGATGCATTTGTGGTCATCTCACTGACGACATCCACAGCCTAGACTGTGACCTAATTATTATTGCTGGAGTAATGACTTATGTCTTACAATCCTCGCCCGTTATTGTAAAGAAACCTTTCAAAGGTTACGTTCAAGAACAATACGAAAAGCAAACTGTGAACTGACATCATGCTGCAATCAGCATTATTGCACAATGAGCTTCAGCTGCCTGGAAATGCAATGAAGCAGCAATGATCGTAAAATCATTCAAGAAATGCTGTATTTTAAATATTCTCGACGACAGTGAAAATGATGTACTTCGGAATGACAACGAGTATGAAGCGGAAAGAGGAAATGAATCAGTTTCTGATGTAGACCCCTCCAAGGATACGAGTAATGATGACATTAGTGAATAATTATGGCTCAAAAATGGTTCAAATGGCTCTGAGCACTATGAGACTCAACATCTGAGGTCATCAGTCCCCTAAACTTAGAACTACTTAAACTGAACTAACCTAAGGACATCACACACATCCATGCCCGAGGCAGGATTCGAACCTGCGAACGTAGCTGTCTTGCGGTTCCAGACTGAAGCGAATAGAACCGCTCGGCCACAACAGCCGGCGAATTATTATGAGTAAAACCTGTAATTTACGGTATGTTTGTTTGCATGTCATGTAGGTAATCGAGTTAGGAGTTCTTTTTTAATAATGACTGTGTCACTTAACACTGGGTAGCTTAGAAACTGTTGTTTTCATAGTTCACGTACAGACACATAGTTATGTGAAATAAATTTAGCCTACCAGTGATGCGCCGACTAATTCTTTTTTATGATTTCGATTTTTAAAACAGGGGTAAGCATTACATTTGATGGCGTATTAGATTCACATAAATAACTGGATTTATTGCATTAGCTCCATACTTAACAATCATATACAACCGTTCGCTTGACGAAAGATCCGTACCCAAAGACTGGAAAGTTGCGCAGGTCACACCAAGAAAGGTAGTAGGAGTAATCCACTAAATTACAGGCCATATCGTTAACGTCGATATGCAGCAGGATTCTGGAACATATATTGTGTTCGAACATTATGAATTACTTCGAAGAAAACAGTCTATTGACACATAGTCAACATGGGTTTAGAAAACATTGTTCCTGTGAAACACAACTAGCTCGTTACTCACATGAAGTGTTGAGTGCCATTGACAAGGGATTTCAGATCGATTCCGTATTTCTGGATTTCCGGAAGGCTTTTGACACTGTACCACTCAAGCGACTCGTAATGAAATTGCGTGCTTATGGAATATCGTCTCAGTTATGTGACTGGATTTGTTATTTCCTGTCGGAGAGGTCACAGTTCGTAGTAACTGACAGAAAGTCATCAAGTAAAACAGAATGATTTCTGGCGTTCCCCAAGGTAGCGCTATAGGCCCTTTGCTCTTCCTTATCTATATAAACAATCTGGGAGACAATCTGAGCAGCCGACTTCGGTTGTTTGCAGATGACGCTGTCGTTTATCGACTAATAAAGTCACCAGAAGATCAAAACAAACAGCAAAACGATTTAGAAAAGATATCTGAATGGTGCTAAAAGTGGCAGTTGATCCTAAATAACGAAAAGTGTGAGGTCATCCACCTGAGTGTTAGAAGGAACTCGTTAAACTTCGATTACACGATTAATCAGTCCAATGTAAAAGCCGTAAATTCAACTAAATACCTAGGTAATACAGTTACAAACAACTTAAATTGGAAGGAACACACAGAAAATAATGTGAGGAAGGCTAACGAGAGACTGAGTTCTATTGGCGGGACACTTACAAAATGTAACGAACCTACTAAGGAGACTGCCTACACTACGCTTGTCCGTCCTCTTTTAGAATACTGCTGCGCGATGTGGGATCCTTACCAGGTAGGAGTGACGGAGTACATTGAAAAAGTTCAATGAAAGGCAGCACGTTGCGTATTATCGCGAAATATTGGAGAGAGTGTCACAGAAATTATACAGGATTTAGGCTGGACTTCATTAAAAGAAAGGCGTTTTTCGTTACGACTGAATCTTCTCACGAAATTCCAATCACCGACTTTCTGCTGCGAATGCGAAAATATTTTGTTCGCACTGACCTACATAGGGAGGAACGATAACCACGATAAAACAAGGGAAACCAGAGCTCGTACGGAAAGATATAGGTGTTCGTTCTTTCCGCGCGCTATACGACATTGGAATAGTAGAGAATAGCGAATATGGTTCGATGAATCCTCTATCAGGCACTTAAATGTGCTGTGTGCTGTCCTTAGTTTAGTTAGGTTTAAGTAGTTCTAAGTTCTAGGGGACTGATGACCATAGCTGTTAAGTCCCATAGTGCTCAGAGCCATTTGAACATTTGAACTTAAATGTGTTTTGCATGTAGATGTAGATGTAGAAACAAAAAGAATTACATAAGCGAGCTATTCTCAAATTTCAGAATATCGGCATGGCCTTTTCTTTTTTAATGAACCGTCCACATTTATGTTACGTTGCTCTCGCGATTGGCGGAGCCTGTCCTCAGACACTGCACTGTAAAGGTAAAGTCACGTCGCAGTCGCTTGTTGAGTACTCACCTTGTCGTTCTGTCTGTCCACTTAGGCCAGTCTCGCCGTAACGACTTGCACATTGTTCTGAGGATCGGCCTTATAATACCTCAGCTGGTAGTGCTGCCCGCATAGGTCGCGACTGGCGAAAGTTCCGGAGAAAGCACAGCGATCTGAAAACAGATGTACCGTGCGGGTGCCGCTCAACCGCCCCAACACGTTCGCTTCCGGTACAGGCAGGTCGAACGCACTTCCCGTACTGCTGCGTGTAAATTTCTTACCATGATGAGTGGAACCCAAAACAGGATGATCAGCGAAGTGGTTTGTGATGTCACAAAATTTCGAGAGCGTTAAATGGAATGGAGTATCAAATACCTAGGCCCGATAGGGATCCCTCTAAGGCACGCGCATTTAAGCTAATCACTTTGTCAGATTCCTAAATGAGAGAAGTTCAATGGGAAGTATTGAGACAGTAGAGAACTTGAAGATCAGAGTAGTTTTAGAATTTGGAGATCCTGTGTAGATGAACCTTATATTCTCAACAGAAAAAAGGATTGGATACGCAAAAGAGCTAAAAGCAAATAATACAGTACCAATAGTTAAGTAATGGACAGCAACGGTATACTTCCAAGATACATTAAACTGTAAAAACCTTACGTTAACGTAATATGAGTAAAATTCAGAAACACAGTGTTTTTAGACCATCACCTGTAAATAAGGATTTCAGGCAAGATCGTCGTCTTCCACAAACGTTATTCAAAATGTATAGTAATGCAGCAATGATATACTGGGCGATAAACTATAGTCAAATGGATGTCCAACTTGACAAGATACACAGGGTGTTTCCGTAAGAGAGTGCAAAAATGTAGCAGGACATAGAGAATACTCCGCTGAACAATTGGAGATAGGGAACCTGGTATCGGAGAACTCAGCTTAAGAAGATATGGAAGTAGATTTGTGTACTTCTTTGTCTAGCTTTACTGTTTTCCGGCGAATTTACAACTAACATGGGTACAAGGTTACAGTACTGTGCTGTTTATTAACATGTACATTCTTTATTTCCTGCAAGGAAACAAGGAAGACGAGCCTGATTACTAGGAAGTCTGGTGCAGATTTTGTTTATTTTACTTGTCCGCAGGGTGACTCTGTTGTTTCGTATATACATTGTCCCATGACAGCACATACTATGAATGAACAACAGACCCATTCAGTACTCAATACTGTTCAGAGACGTACAGCACAGTACGATGGAGCAGTACCGGTACAGTGCTTCCTGGTAGCTGGAATGAAAGGGGAAGTCCTATTACATGGTCTGTGAGGTCATCTGACCTGAATCCTTTTGCTTATTTGCTATGGGGATACATAAAGTCACTTGTGTATGAGACCCCAGTGAATACGGAGATGGAATTGGTCGCCAGAATTGTAGCTGCCTGCGATGTGAGTCGAAATACACCAAGGATGTTTGGCAGAGTGCCTCAAAATCTTCTTCGCCGATGTTATGCTTGCTTTGAGGTTGATGGGCGCCAGTTTCAGCACATTTTTGTAAGATACAGTACAATGGTACATTCATTGTGTTAATGAATGCAAATAAAAAAACACGCAGTAATGTGATTTTATTCCTATTATCTCCTTTAGCCGGCTTCTCCGACCCCAGGTTCCCTACCTCAAATTGTTCAGTGGAGAATCCCCTATGTCCTACTACATTTTTGCACGCTCTTACGGGAACACCCTGTAAGCATAATTTAATATTTGCTAACGGCGAGGCTATCCTAGTTGACAAACAAGATGATTTTTCAATATTTGGTGAGGAAATCTGTAAAACAATATATAAAGTGAGATATGAAAATAAATATTGAAAAAGTAAAATATTTGGTAGCGAACTTAGTAACGTGTGCCGAAAAAATTAAAAAAAAATCAGGAATTATATATATATATATATATATATATATATATATATATATATATATATATAAAATCTGTCACTCTATTTGCAGAGAGAACAGACGAAATGATGTGATCCACAGAATGGGACTAGTAAAAGCAATAACAAGACAACTAAACTCTGCCTTGTAGATAAGGACAAGGATTATGTCCAAGTCATCTATTCAGAGTAATATCACCTGTAGATCGGTGTTCCCAATAATAAATTAAAGTAACAAATAAACAGCCTAGAAAAAGGATTTTGTAGGTGATGTTACAGGTACTCTGGGATATAAATGTAGAATGACACAAATTAAAAGAAAGAGTATTGAGAAAATCCCTTCGTTATGCTGCTGAGGATTAGCGATTTTCATGGTACAGTGTCACAGAAGGAGAGAATACCTCAGATAACACGGAAATTAGATTAGGAAATGAGACACTTAAAGTAGTAAATGAGTTTTGCTATTTGGGGGCAAAATACCATGATGGTCGAAGTAGAGAGGATATAAAATGTAGACTGGCAGTCGCAAGGAAAGCGTTTCTGAAGAAGAGAAATTTGTTAACATCGAGTATAGATTTAAGTGTCAGGAAGTCTTTTCTGTATGGAGTGTAGCCATGCATGGAAGTGAAACATGGACGATAAATAGAGTAGACAAGAGGAGAATAGAAGCTTCCGAAATGTGGTCTACAAAATAATGCTGAAGGTTAGATGGGTACATCACGTAACTAATGAGGAGACACTGAATTGAATTGGGGAGGAGAGGAATTTGTGGCACAACTTGACTAGAAGAAGGGATCGGTTGGTAGGACACGTTCTGAGGCAATAAGGGATCATCAATTTAGTATTGGAGGGAAGCGCAGAGCGTAAGAATCGTGGAGGGAGATCAAGGCATGAATACACTAAGCAGATTCAGAAGGATGTAGGTTGCAGTAGTTACTCGGAAATGAAGAAGCTTGCACAGGATAGAGTAGCATAGAGAGCTGCATCAAACCAGTCTCTGGACTGAAGACCACAACAACAACAACACGGAAACTGTTGCTTGGGGAAAGATAAAAAAAAGAGTTATACTAAGAAAAAGGGTGATGGAGAGTATAAAAGTTTTCTAAGGCAAGAGGATGCTCACAGGAGGACGAGTAACAAAATAAAAGATCTCACGCTTAGAACATGAATAATACGGAATTAATAAAATGGTCACGAACCCTTTATTCCAGAGGGACAAGAACCTGATGTATTTTTAAAGAAAATAGCCCTCAGAGAAACCTTGATAAAACACATCCGTGGAGATCATTCAGCGTGGCATTCCCAAAAATTTGCTGTTGCACCTCTATCTTATTTTAAATTTATAAAATACAATGTTACTGTAAACCATAGCTGATGGTTAGGCTAGACAAGTGTGCGAAAGGAACAACGGTCACGAGGATACTCTCGCCTGTAACGACATGTTACGGCATTGCTTCCTTCGTTGACGCGGTTCCCGATATGCCAGTTGGTTTCCGATGTGCCAGTTGGTTTTACTACTCACGTTAGGTATCAATTAATCACAGATAAATTTTAAAATATTTTACGGCTCCTGCTATCTTCAGAAATGTGTGGGAGATATTTTTCCGAAAGTCTGATGGTATGTCGCCAGTCTCATACTTTTTCCCGTGAGAATTTGGTAATGGTGGGAGGTTCGAAAGTATGTCAAACAATGGCGAACTATAATTTTATTGGACAGAAGAAGAATGCGAGCCAGCCAATTGAAGGTGTGAACACGTCCAGCGACATGGCTCGGGAGAAAGCAGAAGGGTCGCCTGCTGGACACTTGCAGACGGAACTGGGAAGAATAAATTTGTCATCAAGATATCAACAGCGATACTTCTTGGTGGGCATCTGTGCTGGACATCCAGAGCCGGTAGCGACCAAAGACACACAGTACCTGCCACATACACGCCGCCAGACATCGATGTTGCCCATGAGAAAGACAGGTCGTGGTCCGAGTGCCAGCAACCGTCTCTGGCGGCGAGCGAGTAACTAATTCTCGACTGCGCGTTTGAATGCATGCAAGGTCTCGATAGAGCACGACAAAGTTAAGACTTTCAGTGGGTACCTTTTCAATTACATGTTGATTTCCCGTGAGTCCTCTGCGGAGCCGAGCATTAGCAAAGTGTGCCATACGAGCCGATTATTGTGACTTCACAAGTTCGTTACGGGCCCCGTGTTTCTCGTGGACCCCGAGCCCACGAGAGATGAGCCGACTCCAGGACGCCCGTCTGCAGCCTTCACGCAGCTACGACACGCCGCTCTCCGACCGTACCGCGACGTGAGCTTCGCCTACAACTGAATGTCCACACTCTCTTACTTAAGTCCGCCTGCTACCACGGTAACGATTCTGAGAGCTATGTATTCGATATTGGACAACTTATTATTTCTTTTTCATATGAATGATAATAGCTTGTAAATTTATTTGAATAACGCTGTCCAAAGGAGTTTTTCTTGTATATATAAATACCTATGACTAATCTCCTTGAATTCTTCCTGCTGATGCTTCAAGTCGTTTTTACTGAACGTACAAGTGCTACACTCAAATGAAATTTAAGATATTATTGTTACTTTGATTTAATATGCGAATACCGAACTGAACTGATGTTTAATAATACGCTGACGGAAAAAAATAGCAACACCAAGAAGGAGTTGTGCAACATAAACACAAACTGATTGGCGTGTTTGTACATCTAAAATATGTCTGCAGAAATTTTGCGCAAGTCGCATAATAGTGACGCTAGTAACGCTACTATGAAGATGAAAATCACGTTCGCTTTAAATATAGGCTGTAACTGTCATTAGCGTTAGCTACCTTTGAGACTGGTCGTGAAAATTTGATGTTAGTCAACAATGCCTTTAAGGCGACATGGACGCAATTATCAACACTGCACTGAATTTGAACGAGATCGTGTTTTGGGCTACAAGAAGCTAGATGAACTTTCTGCAATAATGCAGAAAGACGTGGCAGGAATGTACATGACTGCTGGCAGAGTCTACGGTCGCAAGAAGACCAGGCTCCGGATTCGACCTGTTGTACTGCCATTCATGAACAGCATTCCAGGAGTGTTTTCCAACAGGACAACACTCGCCCACAAACCGATGATGTAACGCAACATACTCTACAAAGTGTCGACAAGTTGCCTTGGGCTGATAGATCGCTAGATCTGTCTCCAGTCGACAACAAACAGCATTAACCGTCTCTGTATTGACCGACCAAATACAACAGGCATTGAACTCCGTCCCACAAGCGGATACCCGGCACTTGTACACCATAATGCATGCACGTCTATACGATTTCATTCAATATTGTGGCGATTACACCGGTTATTAATGTACCAGCATTTCTCATTTGCAATGGATTATCTCTCACTTACATTAATCCGTGTTCTTGTAATGTTAACCACTGAAATATATTACCTACACAAACGTATTCTCGAAATTATGTCTCTCTACGTTAATTAATTTTTGATGCCACGATTTTTTTCTGACAGTGTACATAATAAAAATTCCAAACATTACTATTTCTAAAAATTGCATGTTTCTTCATCTGGATAAACAGTATTTCTTTTTCGCTCAGTGCAATTGACAGTAATTTTGGAGAACATGGTTTACATGATAGAGACGACGCTGATATGCATATTTTTTTATGTCTTATGTGTTCCCTTTTTTGTGAATTCGATCGAATGCAGCACTGCCCCAATGTTTTTTTAACGGTCTGCACGCATTGGGTAAATAACTTTGGAAGTTCCAACCGTATTACTTTTCCGCCAGCTTGAAAGTTAAGTACCTAGTGGGACTATATAAATTGATTGAGAATGTTGACATAATTTTAGTGTTCAAACAACATTCATCTTTTTGTAAAAAAACGGACGTAAATTATGCTAAACAAGTTATTGATTAAGTACGATAAACAACTAATAGGTGGTTTAAGACTACGCTGGACAAGGATCCTGGGTTCGCAAAGACGGTTTAACTCTGCCCTCAAAAATGTGGATAACGCAATCTGAATTAATCTGACGCTGAGCAGACTTTGATTGATCAAATCTACTGAAGCTTCTCTATATAGGTGCATCTGAGAGAAAGTGGCGATTGAGATCTGTGCGTCCTGACAAGGCCTGAGCAGCAGTACGTTACCCTGTTTGCTTGTTGCAGCGATGTAACTTGCAGCTGGCGAGATGTGTGCGGCGGAGGTGAGATGTGGAGGTAGCACCTGTGAATCGATCGCGGCCGCGAAAGAAATGGAAAAATCTCAGGGTCTAGCGAACAGGCAGACGGATCGCAATTTACTCTCTACCAGAGCCCTGAAATCATTGTAGATTTCAGTGTGTGACACAGCCATTCGCTGGTCGTACCAAGGTACCAAGGACCAATTTGGCTCACTTATACGACAGAGCGCACAAGGATACCAAATGTCGTCAAGACTGGTAAACCAAAAACTCATAAGTGTGCCCTCGGCAAACGAGCAGTCCGAGTCATTTGAGGCCACACTGTCGGTACAGTAAGAACTTCAGCACAGGCTCCCCAGTCCAAACTACTCACAAGTGAAGTCTCAGAATAGGTCCCAAGTACCAACCACACATGCCAGAGCCTCGACTAGAACTGCTTACCAGACCAAAGTCCCACAAAGTGCACAAACAACACCGCCTTCACCATATCTTGAGCCAGTCGCAGGGCTCCACAGGCGCTAAATCTCCCCTCCCACACGATGGGACAAATTCATGTTGAACCACGGCACGAGTTACGAAACCTGAAAAAACAAAGGGAACGCCTATTACTGGCTTTTTTTCAGTTTTCACCGAGGGGGAAGAGACGATTTTCTCCGAAGTTGTGTCACTTCCCACAGCAAAAAGTGCACAGATACAAACTTAAAGATCTTTATCTAAATCGCCTGTGCCTTGGAGCTTGTTAGTCCTAGCTATGAGGTTCAATAAAGATTCTATCTCCAAACGTTTCTCAGACCCCGGATTTTTCTTATACAACCAAGTCGGCTGGGGGAAGTGGTTCACTGGCCTATTTGTACTTTCGGCAAACACGAATACTTGTGAATTTTTTATTATGGGTGGCTCTGCACACAATGCCCAGTTTATGACTCCACTGTGTAGATACGTTCATTCAGACTGTCATCCCAGCCCAGGCCTTCTGCTGGCGCCACAGCAGGTATCACGGCATTGTTCTGCTGGAGACTAGTCTCGATGAGTGGCTGCCCTATCTGCCCTGTATGGCTGTGGGCCTCTCCAGCAAGATTTACTAAGGGATGGGGTCGCCGCCACTTTCTTTCAACTCCCAACACGCCGTTTCTACAAGCTAAGAACCATAAAAATACCTCATATCTTTAGCGCCCTACGAGGCTCCATCAGTGTCTGCTCAGACTGTCAACTTTCTAGAGTCTTGCTCAAGGTGCATCAGGTTGTAACAAAATCTTGAATAATTTTCTGTATACGAAAAATAGGTAAGATAGGAACTTGTCGTCTCTCAAGCTTTATACATTTCCACTGAGACATTCTTCTCCAGGTGCCGTTCGTTTCTTCATACATCGAACTACTTTACACGTTTTGCCTGTAACTATTTTCGATATCACATAGCTGTATTTCTGATTTACGACAATTTTTGGGACTTGTCAGATGCTGAAACAAGTACTAGCATCAGTGATGTTGAGAAACAGCTGAAATCGTTGAAACTGGACTAAGCTCCAGGACCCGATGGAATCCCGATCAGATTCAATACTGAATTTCTTGCTGGGTTAGCCCCTGTTCTAACTATAATCTGTTGTAGATACCTTGAACAAAAGACTGTGCCCAGTATTTGGAAAAGACCAGGTCACACCCTTCTACAAGAAGGGTAGTAGAAGTGATCCATAAAACTACCGTCCAGTACCGTTGACATCGACTTGCTGTAGAATCTTAGAACGTGTTTTGAGCTCAAACAAAATGGGGCATCTTGAGCAAAAAGACCTACTCCATGCCAACCAGCACAGATTTCGGAAACGTCGATCATGTGAAACCCAACTAGCACTTTTCTCGGATGACATAATGGAAGTTTTTGGATCAATGTAGCCAGGTAAATGCAGTATTTCTTGATTTCCGGGAAGCATTTTACTGCTACATGTACGATCGTATGGGATATCAAGAGAAATTTGTGTTTGTATTGAGGAAATTTTGGGTAGGGAGGATGTAGCCTGTAATCTTGAATGGAGAATTATCGTCAGATGTAGAAATAACTTCGGATGTGCCCCACAGAAGTGTGTTCATTATGTATATAAATGACGTTGCAAACAATATCAATAGTAATCTCAGACTCTTTAAAGTATTATGTAGTTATCCATAATGAAATACTGTCGGAAAGAAGCTGGATAAATATTCAGTCAGATCTTGGTAAGATTTCAAAGTTGTGCTAAGATTGGCAACTTGCTTTAAATGTTAAGAGATGTTAAATTGTGCACTTCACAAAACATAAAACGAAGCATCCTGTGACTATAACATCAATGAGTCACAGTTGGAATCGGCTATTCGCAAAAATACCTTGGTGTAACACTTTGAAGTATATGAAATACGCTGATCACGTAGGCTCACTTGTGGGTCAAGCAGGTTTGTTAGTAGAATACCGATGAAGTGCAGTTAGCCTACGAAGGAGATTGTTTACAAATCACTTGTGCAACACATTCTAGAATAGTAAGTTTGTGGGGCTAACAGGGGATACTGAACGTATACTGAAAAAGGCAGCACGAATGGTCTCAGATTTGTTCGAGGCAACTTGTAGACTCTTGAAGAGAAAACCGAATAACAACGTTCCAAGAACCGGTTTTAAATGATGATTCTATGAATATATTACAACAGCCTGTGTATCAAATGGCTCTGAGCACTATGGGACTCAACTGCTGAGGTCAGTAGTCCCCTAGAACTTAGAACTAGTTAAACCTAACTAACCTAAGGACATCACACACATCCATGGCCGAGGCAGGATTCGAACCTGCGACCGTAGCGGTCTCGCGGTTCCAGACTGCAGCGCCAGAACCGCGCGGCCGCTTCGGCCGGCGCCTGTGTATCGTTCACAAAAGGAGCGTGAGTATAATAACAGCGCGCACAGAGGCATTCAAACATTCCTCCCGGTGTCAATACGTGAATGGGATGGGAAGAAATAACTGGTACAATGGGACGTACCCTACGCTATGGCTTCACGGTGGTTTAAAGAGTGTAGACGCATATGTAGATGCAGACTTAGATGCAAATGCTTTTAAAGTTTTGCCACTCTCAGAAGTAACTGCGCCATATGCTGTTAGTGGATGAAATGTGATACTTACTCAACGTAAGTTTCTGTATTCTCTTCTTCATACTCTTACGTAAATTCACTCTTTTAAACGTTTTCATTATATCTTCTTATATAGTCTCAGGTACATTTCCGATCACGTTTGACTAATTTGGCATACTCTGTCATAATTATGTTATTAAATTGTTGAATTTTTCAATCTTGTAATTTTTACTGCAGTATCGACAGCACCTTCGTCGGCCGCACCCTCACAGCTACGCGACAGACGGCACTTTTAAATCTCCCGGCAGCGCGCCGCCAAGCAGGCATCGTTCCTCCATCGTTCGGTGTTCCCCGTCGGGTGGCGCCACGCATGCACGCCACCACAAGACGCTAAACTGGTACGATATCACGGCGCGCAACTTGATTAGCCGGCGCATCCCCTTTGAAGCTGACGCAGTTTGGATCTCGCCCCGGGTTTGAAACATTTCCCTAAGAAACCGGTTGTACTAACAACAAAAATCATTAACATCTGTTTGACGTTGGGCTACTTCAGAGTATTGGAAAGTGGCCAGGGCAACACCTACTCTTAAACCAGGAAAAGACCTGGCCGAGCCTAAAATTAGACCAATTAGCGTCCTCCCAAGGCTGGGAAAGGCCTTAAAGAAAGTAATCTTTAGGCGGATACAGGACGTCCTCGATGCCTATGACATCATGCCACCTGTGAAATTAGGGTTTCACGAGAAATTTTTTGCTGAACTACAGCTCCTACGAATAACACAAACCCTACAATGGAACTTCAACAAGAAAAACTCGACCATCTGTTTTTTCCCAGATCTAGAAAAAGTCTACGATACTGTATGGCGGCAAAACGTCACAGTTAAAATGTCTGAGGCCACTCTAATTCCGGGCTGCTATCGCACTCATTGACAGCTTTCTCAACAACAGACGACTCCATGTTCGTATCGAAGACCAGAACTCGACAGGAAAATCAGTCATCGCTGGAATTTCCCAAGATTCCATCATCTCGCTGCTTCTTTTCAGCTAGTATATTACTGACATTCCCAATATGCGATAAGTGTCTGTTACTTTATAGGGAGATGGCACGGAGCTCCTTACCACTTAGCGACTGGATAACTTTATACCGATGACGCAAAGGCCTTACAGAGCAGTGGACAAAACACAACAAAATAACAGTTAATCCGAACAAGATAGCACCATTTTCTTTATAAAGAGGAACTGCATCCTCAACGGAAGGCTTCGGATACTAGAACAACCGATCCTATGGTCAAATATTGTCAACTACTTGCTAGTACATCTTGACAGGAAGCTGCTTTATACGCCACGCGTCCTAGAAAAGAAGACGGCTAGAATAATGATAATGGGGACACTAGGACTCTCATACAATTTTTGAAAAGCTCGGATTTGAACTAATGTACGAAATTACAACTCTACCATGCCACAGTAGAACCTACCCTACTATGCGGGTCGACATCATAAGGAACTAGACTTGAAACCAATTACAAAATCTACAGGCACTGCAAAACCTCTGCCATAGTTGGATCACAGGAGCCTCTTGGTGGATACGGAACCAAGAGTTACACAATGTACTACGAGAAAAGTACCTTAGAGAAAAAGTGAAGGAAAAAGCCACAAGAGGTGTTCGACAAATTGGACACCCTATGAGAAATTATACGTCAACTATTTACGGCAGACACAGTAGCTCCCCCCCCCCCCCCCCGCCACCACCACCACCACCACCACGATGCCACAAATGTAAAGTACCCAAAGCAATTGTTTTCCATTCACCATAACCTAGTCATCTACAACGAAGGATGTTTAGCAGCGTTACACGTAAGCCTTAAAGGAACATACTGGTCTTATAACAGCAGGTTTCACGGACCCATTAGAGTGACCAAACCTTAGCTGATCGATGATAATAAACAGGAGCTAAACCTTTTACCTGTGCCACACAATACTGAAGTACAGATCATCAAAGATTATAAGACTTCAGCCAACACAAAAAAAGAAGAGAGCTCACCAGAACTCACCCCGGATCAAGGGCATCTACAGACTGAATCGTCATCAGTCTCGAAGGTTACAGCGATGGCAATAGGCCTTTGTGGCACTACGCTACTAAAATTATTTAGTGTCTGAGTATTGTTGAAGTGTATCAGCATTCAAGACTGTTTGTTGCAATCAACAAGTTTATAGTATATATCTCAGCACCACAGAAGAGCCTACAGCATTCAAAGTTATGTATAGCTCAATTAATGTGGGTGCATGATGTAAATAACATTAAGAATGTATTATCTTTTTGTAGATGTTCGACTGTATTTATCGGCTGCCTCAGCTAAAGATATAAGAACTTCTTTTAATAGTTAGATCGTTCTATTGTCTTTTCCTTATCCTGCAACATCTTTCGCTGTTTTCTATAAAATCGATTTTTTTTCGAGATAAGGAAATGTGTTTTCTTCCCTGTCACTGCTGCACATCATCCGCATTTCACCGAACTGGGCAAGCTGAGGAGAAAACTAAGAACGTCCAGAAAGGAGGCCATTGGATTACCAGTGCTATCCAGCAAGAACCGGCGACTTCTTGTGGCAAAAGGCAGTTTAACAGCTGGCCGCCACTGAGCTCGGGTAACTCCATAATCGTCGAGGATAGTGTAAACAACTCTATTAATAAACACGGCAGATACTCCTACACTCACTTCTAACACGCGCCATTTAGATCTCAACGCAAATTCCTTAATAGCCAACTGGCTTGCCGTATAGCGGTGGCAGTTAATGAGAAATTTACTTCATTGATAGGCTGAACGAGGTAACAGTATTATACATGTTATCTGATCGAAAAGGAGTTAATGAGCTGTTCAAGGTGGTCATAATTGAAAATAGAGACCAGTGGAGAGTATTCGACAATTTCCGACAGGTATCAAGATGAAATTTGTTCAGCGTTGCTTTACCTTTTCGCATAACTTTTGCATCTCATTCTGGGCCAGATGACGCACTGCACTTTAACTGTACTCGGAAAAAGATTTCCCAGTTCAGCTTTTCTGAGGTTTCCCAAAAACGTTTATGGCATGTACACTTTTCCTGTGTTATTACGAGCTAACCATCGTAATGGGAGATATGAACGTGGACGATGAGAGACGCTCACTCCGCGGTAAATGTGAGATAATTTCACTGATGGTCATTTAAATTACCATACCAAGAAGGACATCAAATTACACCGTTTTATTTGGGTTACATCCAGAAGAGTTAGACCACTTTCTTTCTTGAGCATAAAATTTATTTGTTTTTCAACTTACTTGACTTCCGGCTGCATGTTTAATATACAGAGCCGTATAAACTTAACTACAATATATTACTGAGGCACTTCCACTTAGATACAAGATACAGTACAAAGATATGATAAAATTAAAATTGTATGGGAGGTCCCTTTAACCCAGAGGCGTATGGGTGAAGTGGACCAGTGCACTTGGAGAGATGGACCATTTAAAAATAGCTATACATAATGAAAAGCACCAATTAAAATTAAAAATTTTCATTTGGAATATGTTGTAATGACTGCTGAATTATACTATGAATATTTTAGTCCAAAACAATATTATCACTTTATTATAAATCTTGACTGAATATCGACTTTTCTGATGAGTTGATGGTTTCGTTCAAGCATCAACTGTACTTGTTGCCAATTGTTGAACAACATTCATGTGAGCATCATGAATGGTAAACACACTTAATACAATAGTCATTTTTATTAGTTTTGTATTAGAATTCAAGAGATCCAACACATTCATGTTCATGCCAGTCTTCTGCAATGTCTGCACGTGATGAACACGGTAAGCTGGTTGCAGTATTTTTCCTTTTTAGCAGCCGGCAGATGTGGCCAAGCGGTTCTAGGCGCTTCAGTCTGGGGCCGAGCGACCGCTATTGTCGCAGGTTCTAATCCTACCTCGGGCATGGATGTGTGTGATGTCCTTAGGTTAGTTAGGTTTAAGTAGTTCTAAGTTCTAGGGGACTGATGACTTCAGATGTTAAGTCCCATAGTGCTCAGAGCCATTTTTCCTTTTTAGCTTCATCTGTCTGTTTTCCTCTTAACTTGTATTGCCTTTTTCCTGTGTCTTTTCTTTCTTTAGGCCTCTTTTTCTTTATAGCTTCGATAGTTTCAGCAGAGTTTAGCCATTTGGATATGGTTGCTGCCTTCCTCTTAAAATTTATGGTATTATTAATAGAAGGAACAGGTGAAATTTCTTCCAAAAGTTTTGTCTGTGGTGGCTTAGGAATAATTAGCTTTGAAGTGGTAGTCTTGGAAATTTTACATTTAGTAGAAGTGGAGTTCGAAGTTTTGTCTTGGACAGTTAACTCCGCTCTTTTGATGCGCTTGGGTCTTTTTATGAGCTTTGAAGTGGTTGGTTGGCCTGTGTGTGAAATCCTGCTTTTCCGTTTCTTGGCACAGACTTATCTTCCGATAACTAAGCGTAGACTGGGAGTGTCCATCTTCAGTGAGATTATTCAACATGCCTTGAAGTTAATTTTAATTGAGCTCCATGTGTCCCACGTCAAAACAAGTGGTCCATCTCTCCCAAGCGAATATGGTGCGTCTCTCCCCACTGTCCAGGACATGGGAACCACTGTGACTTCTATCTGCAGATAGCGGACACATTGGCCATTTTAAGCTAGTTTTATGACTAGACGTTTGTCAAACTCACAGTTCAAAAACTACATCAATACTGTGCAAACTAAGCCGTAATACTAAAACCATGTTACCACACGACAAAACAGAACTAACACGAAAAGAACAGCAACATTTTCACACCACGTTTGTTCAAAAAAGAGCTTCCTCACAAGTATCGGGAGCTGCTCTCTAGCGGCGAATTTGAGAAATCACCACTGGTCTGTCTCACTCTGTGGTCCAACTCTCCAGGACGTATCATATCGTACGCGTGCAGTATAGTCAGAAAAATACGTGATTAACTTGTGGGGCGTATAGGTTTTCAAATATAGAGCACGCACTTCTGCCACCAACAGTAGCTCTAACCCGGCTGGGTGTGGATTTGAAAAATGGTTCAAATGGCTCTGAGCACTACGCGACTTAACTTCTGAGATCATCAGTCGCCGAGAACTTCGAACTAATTAAACCTAACTAACCTAAGGACATCAGACACATCCATGCCCGAGGCAGGATTCGAACCTGCGACTGTAGCGGTCGCTCGGTTCCAGACTGTAGCGCCTAGAACTGCACGGCCACACCGGCCGGCGTGGATTTGAACTGACCTTAGATAGCAACCTAGCGAGGTGGCACAGTGGCTAGCACATTGGACTCGCATTCGGGAGAATCACGGTTCAATCCCGTGTCCGGCCATCCTGATTTAGGTTTTCTGTGATTTCCCTAAATCGCTCCAGGCAAATGCCGGAATGGTTCCTTCGAAAGGGCACTGCCGACTTCCCTCGCCGCTCTTCCCTAATCAGATGAGATCGATGACCTCGCTGTCTGGTCTCCTCCCCCAAAACAACCCAACTTGTTCGTCACTCTACGCAGATTCAGATCTATACCAGATTCATCAATAGTACTAGCTAGTAAATGGTGGAGTGAAAGTCTGTGGGCAACCCACGACCACGAGATGTAGTCATTGGGTGAGAGATCTGGAGAACGTGCTGGCCAGGGAAACAATCAGACACCCTCTGTATCGAGGCAGTTCAGGGCAGCAGGGGTAACATGAGGTCTTGCGTTATCTTGTTGGAAGCTAGCTTCATGAACAACTGAAAGGTAGGGCACACCCTCTGGGCATAACACGTCAAAAATGTAACGCCTACTACCAAGATTAACGGTTACGCGAAAAATAATTTTCTTTGTTGTATTCCCAATGGCACCATCACGCCACTTGCTGGGCCCATATATCAATGAAAAATTCCATCAGACAACATTAGTTATCCTGTATCGCAATGTCTCGTTTGAAAAGGCGAAGTGTTCACACTGTTGTGCCCAGAGCTGTCGCTGGGCGCACCCGTCGGCTGGACTCTCTGCTACTGCGTCAGCAATGGTCGCCGTGCTGACATTCCTTGATGCTCCTTACGTCATCGCATCGACCGTATTAATACTCATCTTACTGCAAGGAAACACATTTCCTGACTCTAGGTACGAGACGTGCATGCATGACGACATCATGTCTGTCCTCTAGTGTCCTGTCATGTGCGGTCGTTGAGTATCTCCTTCCCGAACCCATAGATTTCACACTCACATGACAGTCGTGGGATCCCGACTAATGCGAGCAGTAATATCACTGAACGACAAAGTGCGTAAGCTTTCCATAGAAAATTACCTATAAACGGAAAATACTGAATATTCTTATTTCTAAAACTTTCTCCTCATGTAACGTGTACTTTAAATATCGTATTCAACTGCTGAACAGTACTGACTTTTGGTTGACCCTGAGTTGCGCATGTGAACAGCGTCGTGTAACAAAACTTTAAACTTAGTGAAATACAGAATTTGAAATAATGAAAACTAATCTAATTAAATGTCAAAGTAACTAATTGTGTACTCAGTGTAAAATATTTAACTGAAACTCAATACTGAAGTACCTTATGAAAATTGCGTGGCATGAAGTGCTATTCCTGACTTGTAATGCCACAAAAATAAAATATTGCTGTGCTCAGAAGAAAAAAATAACTGTTTGATATTATATACACTGTTCACTGTAAATTAATCTTATTTCTTAGCACAACACCTGATAATTCTGATTACGAACTGTTTCCTCATAAGCGTGCAAAGTGAGATCTTCCCTGAAATAAAAGTAACTTACCTCATGCCCAGCATGTTGTTTTGTATTTACTGTACTGCCGTTCTTGAAAGTAAATAGAAATCAGAAGATGCTGCAGCTAAAGAAGACGTAAACTATTCAGTACAAAAGTTGTTTTTTGCTTGTCAGAAACAATCTGTGGCTTCTTGTGGCGTAAGGCGCAAAGCGCACACGACAAAATATTTAAAATTTTACTAAGAATGATGGAGGAGGGCTATCCCTTAGAGAAAGTCGTTCTTCAAAAATTAAACTCTGATTATTGTTAAAGAGGCTGTACAACATAAGAAGACCCTCAGAGTTACAAAATTCTCTTAATGCAAAAATTAGAGACGTTATAACCAACTGCGTTATTCGTGAAATAATGAAAAGAAAGACACCAAATGAAATTTAATCATGAATGTTATTACTTGCCTGAGGGACAAAGAATTCCTTGAATTAGTAGTTCTGACAAACAAACATTTCATTCTTGCGCACGCACTGGTTACATTGGAAAATTTTTACAAAAAATCCTCTCCATCAGTAGAATTCATGATACATATTTACAAACAAGTTCACATCTCCATAATACAGTATTTCAGATAATTTCTCTCAGATCCACAAATATCAACTTTCTCTCTCAAAAAACTCAACTGCTCGCTACTAAGCCTCAAATAAGTATGTCCCAGCGTTGCACAACTGACTGGCGACCAACCACGTCACAGGTAAACTTAGAGTCAAGGATTTTATTCACTACTCGTGTGGGGAGCTCATTCATCTTTGACCTAGTACGTAAAGGTGTCGAAGACGTCTTCCTTCTGATACGAGGCATAACAACCAGTATACTAATGTGATTTCCGAATGACAAATCCGCTGCGTTTACGTACTGCAGATGGCGTTACTGTTACATTGTGCGGATGTGTTGAAGTGCTTATCAAGTTTATTGATAATCGAAGTTTGTTGCATTCAGTCTTGTTGCAGTTGTAACGGGCGGCAGTTATACTCGTAAACAGAGTTGTAGTTCTGATGTTGTGTGTGTATACACGTCAATCCGAAAAGTTTCGAGATTTGCTGAAGGCTGCCGGTCTTGCTTACGAGATGAAGGCAGAGGTCACCATCTGCAGCATCGTTGGCAGAACCGACTGCAGACCTTTGGTGCAGAGCCGGGTGGAGGGTCAGACGGTTCAGACGGTTTAGCGACCGTGTTGGCTACAGATTCCTTGACTTGCGCCATAGGGTGGTGGGGTTTCGGGTTCCGCTGAATAGGTCAGGAGTTCATTACACTCAGCTGGCGGCTACACGGGTAGCGGAGGCTGTGTGGCGTGGACTGGGCGGTTTTTTAGGTTAGAAGGCCTCAGGAAAGCACGGGGTCTGCTGCAATCTCAAAGGGTGCATGGCAAATACAGGACGTGCTTAGATCAAGGAACAGTCGGAATTGTAGTTGTAAATTGTTGTAGTTGTGCTGGGAAAGTCAAGCGCCAATAGAAAGCCAGAAGCTGAAATCGTTATAGGTACAGAAAGCTGGCTAAAGCCTGAAATAAGTTCTGCAGAAATTTTTACGAAGTCTCAGACGGTGTTAAGGAAAGATAGATTAGGCAGAATTGGTGGTGGAGTGTTTGTGTCTGTCAGTAGTGGTTTACCTTGTAGTGAAGTCGAAGTAGATACTCCGTGCGAATTGGTATGGGTGGAGGTTATACTTAACAGCCGAACTAAGTTAATAGTTGGCTCCTTCTACTGACCCCCAGACTCCGATGATATAGTTGCTGAACAGTTCAGAGAAAATTTGAGTCTCGTAACAAATAAATACCCCACTCATACGGTTATAATTGGTGGGGACTTCAACCTTCCCTCGATATGTTGGCAAAAATACTTGTTCAAAACCGGTGGTAGGCAGAAAACATCTTCCTAGATTGTCCTAAATGCTTTCCCCGAAAATTATTTCGAGCAGTTAGTCCACGAACCCAAGCGAATTGTAAATGGTTGCGAAAACACACTTGACCTCTTAGCCACAAACAATCCAGAGCTAATAGAGAGCATCATGACTAATACAGGGATTAGTGATCACAAGGTCGTTGTAGCTAGGCTCAATACCGTTTCTTTCAAATCCACGAGAATCAAACGCAAAATAATTTTATTTAAAAAAGCGGATAAAGTGTCACTAGAAGCCTTCCTAAGAGACAATCTCCATTCCTTCCGAACTGATTATGCAAATGTAGACGAGATGTGGCTCAAATTCAAAGATATAGTAGCAACAGCAATTGAGAGATTCATACCTCATAAATTGGTAAGAGATGGAACTGATCCCCCACGGTATACAAAACAGGTCCGAACGCTGTTGAAGAGGCAACGGAAAAAGCATGCGAAGTTCAGAAGGACGTGAAATCCCGAAGATTGGCTAAAATTTATAGACGCGCGAAATTTGGCACGGACTTCAATGCGAGATGCCTTTAATAGGTTCCACAATGAAACATTGTCTCTAAATTTGGTAGAAAAGCCGAAGAAATTATGGTCGTATGTAATGTACACAAGCGGCAAGACGCAGTCAATACTTTCGCTGCGCAGAGCCGATGGTACTGTTACCGACGGCTGTGCCGCTAAAGCGGAGTTATTGAACGCAGTTTTCCGAAATTCGTTCACCAAGGAGGACGATTCCAGAATTTGAAACACGAACAGCTGCTAGCATCAGTTTCTTAGAAGTAGATACCTTAGGGGTTGCGAAGCAACTCAAATCGCTTGATACGGGCAAGTCTTCAGGTCCAGATTGTATACCGATTAGATTCCTTTCAGATTACGCTGATACAATAGCTCCCTACTTAGCAATCATATACAACCGCTCGCTCACCCATAGATCTGTACCTACAGATTGGAAAATTGCGAAGGTCGCACCAGTGTTTAAGATGGGTAGTAGGAGTAATCCATCGAACTACAGACCTATATCATTGACGTCGGTTTGCAGTAGGGTTTTGGAGCATATACTGTATTCAAACATTATGAATCACCTCCAAGGGAACGATCTATTGATACGTAATCAGTATGGTTTCAGAAAATATCGTTCGTGTGCAACGCAGCTAGCTCTTTATTCGCACGAAGTAATGGCCGCTATCGACAGGGGATCTCAAGTTGATTCTGTATTTCTAGATTTCCGGAAAGCTTTTGACACCGTTCCTCACAAGCGACTTCTAATCAAGCTGCGGGCCTGCGGGGTATCGTCTCAGTTGTGCGACTGGATTCGTGATTTCCTGTCAGGAAGGTCGCAGTTCGTAGTAATAGACGACAAATCATCGAGTAAAACTGAAGTGATATCAGGTGTTCCCCAGGGAAGCATCCTGGGACCTCTGCTGTTCCTGATCTATAAAAATGACCTGGGGGACAAATTGAGCAGTTCTCTTAGGTTGTTCGCAGATGATGCTGTAATTTACCGTCTAGTAAGGTCATCCGAAGACCAGTATCAGTTGCAAAGCGAATTAGGAAAGATTTCTGTATGGTGTGGCAGGTGGCAGTTGACGCTAAGTAACGAAAAGTGTGAGGTGATCCACATGAGTTCCAAAAGAAATCCGTTGGAATTTGATTACTCTATAAATAGTACAATTCTCAAGGCTGTCAATTCAACTAAGTACCTGGGTGTAAAAATTACGACAACTTCAGTTGGAAAGACCACATAGATAATATTGTGGGGAAGGCGAGCCAAAGGTTGCGTTTCATTGGCAGGACACTTAAAAGATGCAACAAGTCTACTAAGACAGCTTACACTACACTCGTTCGTCCTCTGTTAGAATATTTCTGCGCGGTGTGGGATCCTTATCAGGTGGGATTGACGGAGGACATCGTAAGGGTGCAAAAAAGGGCAGCTCGTTTTGTATTATCACGTAATAGGGAAGAGAGTGTGGCAGATATGATACGCGAGTTCGGATGGAAGCCATTAAAGCAAAGACGTTTTGCGTCGCAGTGAGATCTATTTACGAAATTTCAGTCACCAACTTTCTCTTCCGAATGCGAAAATATTTTGTTGAGCCCAACCTACATAGGTATGAATGATCATCAAAATAAAATTATAGAAATCAGAGCTCGAACAGAAAGGTTTAGGTGTTCGTTTTTCCCGCGCGCTGTTCGGGAGTGGAATGGTAGAGAGATAGTATGATTGTGGTTCGATGAACCCTCTGCCAAGTACTTAAATGTGAATTGCAGAGTAGTCGTGTAGATGTAGATGGATTAATAAAAATTAGAGGTAAGTTAAGAGGTGTTTATGTAATGTTTTCATATATTTTCTGCCGCTGTAAATATTTCAACTTCACTGTTCTGGGACAAAGATGCATGAGCGCACAGCACTGATAGTGGAGAAGAGCCTTGACTTTGGGTTTAGTGTAATCTTTGGTGCGCTTGGTCGCGTCATTGTAGAGCGCTACGGCATTCTAATTTGAGGCTTGTAGAGAGCAGTTGAGTTTTTAGAGGATATCTGATATTTGTGGATCTGGGAGAAATTATCTAGAATACTTTATTATGGAGATGAGAAATTGTTCCTAAAGATATTTGCTTGACTCTTTGGAAGTAGAAGACTTACGGAGGAAAATTTCAGGGTAACCAAAGCATGCGCAAGAATAAAATGTTTGTTTATCAAACCTATTAATTGAAGGAAATCTTTACCCCTTAGATAACTAATAATATTCATGATTAGGGTTGATTTGATCTCTTGGTTTACATTATCTCACAAATAACCCAATTGGTTTTAATGTCTGAATTTTTTTGTAGAGAGAGAATTGTTAGTCGTCTTATGTTGTACAATCGTTTTTGAGAAAAATCAGAGTTTAATTTTTCAAAAACTTTTTCTATAAAGTAAAATCTTCCTCCATCATTCTTAGTAAAGTTTTAAATATTTTGTCATGTGTACATTGGACTTTATGGCATATGCTGGCACTTGTTGTTTCTGATAAGCAACGAAAAATTAAGTAGTGAGTAAATTGTTTTTCTGTAGCTGCTGCGTTTGTTGATTTCAATTTGCTTTCGAGAACGTCAGTACTCAAGACACAAAATAGAATGCTGAGCATGAAGCAAGTTACTGTACTTTCAGGGCAGATCTCATTTTTCACTCTTGTGAGCAAACAGTACCCAGTCATAGTGTTCAGGTGTTGCGCTTAGTAAGGAGATTGATTTACAGTGAACAGTGAAGGTAATCTTAAATAGTTATTTTCTTCCGAGTTGAGCAATATTTTATTTTGTGGATAATTCAAGTCAGACATTGCACTCCATTTACGTAGCTTTCGCAACGTGCTTCAATATTGAGTTTCAGCAAAATAGTTTTACTGGGTACACAGTTAGTTTCTTTTCGGGATTTAATTAGATTTATTTTCATTATTTATAATTCAGCATCTCACCAAGATTAAAGTTTTTTTCATAACACTGTTCACAAGCGCAATACAGGGCCAACCAAGAGTCTATATTGACCAGCAGTTGAATACGATAGCTAAAGGGCACGTTACACGAGGTGAAAGTTTTTGAAAAGGAATACTCAGTATATCATTTCCAGATAAATTACGTACAAAGCGTGTAGTTGTAACGCTTCGAGTGTTCTATATAGTGTACACCAACTTGAGTACAATTCTGAGAGCATTGATATAGTCTTAACTATGTGAAATAGTCAGAAACATCCTTATCTCAGAATTTTTTTCAAATCGCCCGACCATTGGCTTGAGTGTCGTCTATATCATCAAAGCGTTGACCCTTATGTGAATTTCTGCGCTTTGTTGTTATGAGGCAGGTTTGTATTGATAACACCAACTATCATCACCTTTGATACTTTTTTCCAGAAAAGAACTGTCTATATTTAGCATTCCAGTCAACTCTCGGCTGGCCTTCAGATTCAAATGGTTCAAATGGCTCTGAGCACTATGGGATGGTTCAAATGGCCCTGAGCACTATGGGACTTAACATCTATGGTCATCAGTCCCCTAGAACTTAGAACTACTTAAACCTAACTAACCTAAGGACATCACACACATCCATGCCCGAGGCACGATTCGAACCTGCGACCGTAGCGGTCGCGCGGTTCCAGGCTGAAGCGCCTAGAACCGCTCGGTCACACCGACCGGCAGGTCTTCAGGCAGCGGACATACACTAACAGAAGAACTCACAATGCCAAAAAATTATTAATGTAGAGTAATCAAAAATTTTTAGCTGGTGTAAGCGCCAGAATATTACCCGCCAGGGTAGCCGAGAGCGCTAATACGCTGCTTCCTGGACTCGGGTAGGCGCGCCGGCCCCAGATCGAATCCGACCGGCGGATTAAGACGAGGGCCGGTATGCCGGTATGCTGGCCAGCCTGGATGTGGTTTTTAGGCAGTTTTCCACATCCCGCTAGGTGAATACCGGGCTGGTCCCCACGTTTCGCCTCAGTTACACGACTCACAGACATTTGAAAACGTTCGCACTTTTTCATGACTTACCCCAGACACAGACAGCTGTGGTACACTTATTCCGTCCTGGGTGGGTTCGGGGTGGCGGCAGGAAGGGCATCCGGCCACCCTCTGCCACTAACATTTCCACATCCGTCATAACAAGGTCGACCCTGCGTTCCAGCGGGATAAAGGCCTACCGGAAAAGAAAGTAAGCGCTAGAATATTGAATACAAGCATGCAGACCTGCATGCATTGTGTTTCACAGGTGCAGGATGTCAGGTTGTAGGATGGAGTTCCGTGCCTGTTGCACGTGGTCGGTCGACACAGGGACGGATAATAGTGGTTGTGGACGTCGCTGGAATTATCCGATGATATCTCATATGTGCCACGTCGCCGTCCGGAGGTTGGTCTTCTTGCGACCGTACATTCTCGTGACCACTGCTGCCAGTAATCATATATAGAAGCTACATTCCTACCACTTCTCTCTGCAATATCGCAGAAGGAAGATATCTGGTGATAGAGCAGGCCACGACAACATGTCGACACTCTGTAGAGCATGTTGAGTTACAACATCGAAATGTGGGTAGGCGTTAATCTGTTGGAAAACATCCCCTGGAATGCTGCTTATGAATGGCAGCACAACAGGTAGAATCACCGGATTGTCGTACAAATTTATTCAGGGTGCAGTCGGGGTGTGTTGTATAACCGCGAGAGATATCCTGCTGCCGTACGAAATCGCGCACCAACCATAACTCACGGTGTACGAACAGTGTAGCACGAAGACAGGTTGGTTGTAAGCCCTCAACTGGCCTGCTTCTAACCAACAGACGGTCATCACTGTCATCGACGCAGAACCAGCTGTCATCAGCAAACACTGCAGGTTTCCATTCTGTCCTCCAATGAGCTCTCGCTTAGCCAGACTCAAGTGGCAAGTGGCGGTGATTGGGGTCAGTGGAATGCACGTTACAGGACTACTGGCTGCGAGCTATCCTTGAAGTAACCAATTTTCAACAGTTCCTTGTGTAACTGTGGTGCATTCTCTGCTCATATTGCTGCTGCAGATGGGTCAGAGCTATACGCCGAACACGTTCGTTTTCCATCTGGATAGTGCCAGGTCGCCGTCCGGAGCTTGCTCATCTTGCGACTGTCCATTCTCGTGACCACCACTGCCAGTAATTATGTATAGAAGCTACGTTCCTACCCCTTCTCTCCGCAGTATCGCAGAAGGAACATCCAGCTTCTCGCAGTACTATTACATGACCTCGTTCAGACGCAGTGTGGTGTCGATAAAGGCGTCTTTGTCGCCTTATAGGGATTCTTGACTAACATCAATTCACCACGTCTAATCTCATACGTAACTAACCCTCTCGACCGTTACAACGTCTATTTAAAACAAACTTTATTTGCATCCTCATAGACGCGCTCCTAGCGCCACTCTTATGCGAGTCGTGCGACATTTGAATAGACACCCTCTTGTAGATGTAGAAACACGCCTCCCTACTTTCGTTTATGTCGCACAACTCCTTGGTGTTAGGAATTTTTTCCGTCAACGTAAAATCAGTCTCGGAACTTTCTGAACGAACTGTGTGTGTTTATACGACGAGAAACTTTTGTTGGAGATTACTTGAGTGCCTCAGATTCGCCGTGTGTAAGTGATTATCTTACAGAAACTCGCTGATCCAGACAACTGTCAAGATTCATACATTTATTTGCCAGCAATACGACAGTGTAGCTACCTCAAAATGAAACGGAGAGGTGGGATGGGTGGGGGGGGGGGGGGGGGGAGAGGGAGGGGTATGGAGTGTGGACCAGACATCCCGCGAGCAGCTGCCGTGCCGCCACAACTGTGTCTCCGCCTCGAGCTCCTCCTCCTGCGCAGCCTTTATTGCGTTACGCCCCCGCAACAGGTGCAGTAGTACGCGGTCGTAGTACCGGCGGCGGAAACGCTCCCCCCTTAATCGATACCGCGTGCCTTCTACGACTTAAAGCCGACGGCGCCTCTGGCCGGCACGTGGACACGCCTCGGGGGTGGTCTGATAAACGGCCGCCCCGGCCACCTGGGGTGGTTCCACGTGACCCGGTGTAAGCCCCATCTATTTCCGTCCCAGCAGCGCTGGAGGAACTGACGAGGCTATTAAAACCAGGAACTTCTGCAAGTAGGATATGGCTGCACGGCTTTTCACGATGAGTTCGTGTGACGAACAACTTTCAAAATACTGCCTCACTAAAAAACTGAAGCACGCAGACGACATGGTCGGATACCGTACACGCACACACCACTGGAGAGCATGTAAATGAACGGATCTGTAATTCTCTGTGAGACATAGAACGGTCTCCAGAGTGCACAAGAGTTATTCGTGTTTAGTGACTTCAGTAGGCCTGGTAGGGTATATAATGGCGTATTGAGTGATCATAGTGAAGGTGACAGCGTTATCAGCACCTTACAGCTGTGTTCATTTGGATGACGTAGAATCGTGCATCCATATTTGTGTCCCGTGTAACAGTGGCTCGATGGTGGAGTGCTTGTCCAGTCGTCCACAACTGCTCTAGCAGTTTCAGCGACCGACATCAACTGACTGTTCTACGGATCGTCCTTCAGCTGATGGTGCTATCTGAAGATGGCCTGGGCCGAAACCTGTAATTCTAGTAAAATAACCATTGCGATCAAGACTTTTTTCCACTGATTTTATAAATAATGTAGTCCCTAAAATATTGTGTCACCCTGCATCATTGGTCGAATACAAACAGAACGGACTACGGAATTACCATCGTAAGTGAAGGCTTCCGTTAGCAAGACAACACAAGTGGCTGCGTTTGGAGTGCTGGTGTGCGTGGGAAGCTTGGACTGCATTTAGGGGGATCGCATTGTGGTCATTCACGAACGGTGCTTCCGCACTACTCTACATTACCATAGTCGGTGACTATGGCAGCGACTTGGGGATCCCCAGAACTACCCCCGATAGAATATCTGCGACAGCAGCTCGTTCGTCTACTCTGCCTCAGTGTCAGTGTCTAGAGCATCAAGGACCAGTTACAACAGAATAGCACGAGATTTCGTCTTGAGAGGATACAGTGTGGCTTCATAACGTCCCTGCCAGCCGGCCGGGGTGGCCGAGCGGTTCTAGGCGCTACAGTCTGGAACCGCACGACCGCTACGGTCGTAGGTTCGAATCCTGCCTCGGGCATGGATGTGTGTGATGGCCTTAGGTTAGTTAGGTTTTAGTAGTTCTAAGTTCTGGGGGACTGATGACTTCAGAAGTTAAGTCCCATAGTGCTCAGAGCCATTTTGAGCCACCCCTCCCAATCGAATTAATGAATACGTCTACGCCAGAGGTAGTGCAATGTCACACTAATAAGAGGGCTCACACAACCAAGTTATTTGGAAATTTCACTCGATTTTGTAGTCAGTGAAATAACACATGCCCTCTCAAGTCGGGAAATTTCGTCTTCTCCTCATTATCTGGGTGCTTAACCTTTTTCTCGTTTGGTGTATTAAGCTCGCTGGACAATATGCTCTAATTAGTCGCCCTATTAAAAGGGCACACTGGCCGCATTGTAGATGGAACAGAAGTGATGGCAGGCAGCCATGGGACTCTCCACTGCTGCCCTACGTTATGGCTGTGGTGTGTACGTGCCTTCGCTTGTATGGAATCAGCGTAGTGAGTTGGGTCGATGTGGAAACTTGCTAATCACCGAGTTTGCACGTGCCATAACTACGCAGTCATTGTAGTTGTGCATTGTGTTGGAGTAAGAAGGTATGACTGGCCACCATGTCTACAACGAATCAGCTATCACTCGTAGTCATGTAAGACTCTGTAAAAGTAGTGATGGTAAAAATATCTTAAACAACAAGGACCGGAGGCAAGCGTCATATTTTGTGAACGGCAATCTGCTTCATGGCCGACTGGATCTGCTACTGTTAATGAGACCAGGTCAGTCTCAACCAGTTCCCGAGAGAACATGGTGATAGCAGTTCCATGCAGTTTATTTATTTTTTCACCCAGCGATAATCTTACAATGGTATAGGATTTGCCATAGTAATACAATGAAAATAAATAGCTTAAAAATAGGCATTCATATAGTTTACCCCGGGTGTTCATCCTACGAGCAGTGGAAATGAAAATGAGCGTTTGGTGTCATCGGCCGGGATGTCCCTTACGGGGCAGGTCCGGCCGCCTTGGTGCAGGTCTTATTACATTCGACACCACAATGGGCGACCTGTGCGTCGGATGGGGATGAAATGATGACGAAGACAACGCAACACCCAGTCCCTGAGCGGAGAAAATCCCCGACCCAGACGGGAATCGAACCCGGGCCCCTTAGGACGGCAGTCCGTCACGCTAAGTATTCAGCTGTCGGGGCGGACCCTACGAGCAGTCAGGCACATCTTCTCTGGTGTCTCGACAGATATTTACAATTTCTGCAGTGTATAGCTTCAGTCATCCCAGATAAATACTGCTCATCACGTCTTTCATGTGAGCCCAATGTCCCCGAAAAGCGTCGGTTTGTCTCCCATTACAAATAATATGATTTTTAAAGCAAAATTTTACGTGCCCATTCGATAAAGCAGTGGTCCCAAATTGGTCTAATGCGACATTCGTAGTATCCATATGTGTTAACATAAACATCGAAACACGGCGAGTAACCAGTACTGCAGCAGCGACTGAGCAGCGCTGCTGTGTGGCGGCAGCAGTCAGTGCGGGCTAGGGCAGCATGCATGTCGCTTCTGGAGTACTTGTTTTGATGTTCCTGTCAACGCATACCGATATACGAATGTCGCTTTATACTTACTTGGGACCGCCGCTTTATCCAATGGGCACGTACTCGTAATACTCGGCTTTAAACGGTTTAAATAGCTCTGAGCACTATGGGACTTAGGCCGACCGAGGTGGCCGAGCGGTTCTAGACGCTACAGTCTGGAACCGCACGACCGCTACTGTCGCAGGTTCGAATCCTGCCTCGGGCATGGATGTGTGTGATGTCCTTAGGTTAGTTAGGTGTAAGTAGTTCTAAGTTCTAGGGGACTGATGGCCTCAGATATTAAGTCCCATAGTGCTCAGAGCCATTTGAACCATTTATTTGAACTATGGGACTTAACTACCTGAATTATTCTATAGTTTGCTAGTACGAATCTCATGTTGTGAATGACAGTCTGCCGATTTACATTACTTGCAGATATGTAGCCGAAGAAATGATCTCAGTGGAAGTTCTTCCATTTAATGAATTGTAGCAGTAAGTCGTTGGTGTCTTAATTTGACGTTATTACTTCGAAAATATTTGTTTACAAATTTTATATTCTTCAACTTTCGTTCTGATGAGTGTACTCTGTCAAAGTGGTGACGCGAGTTTCGATCGAGTTGGATGACAGGTCCATATTCTGCGAATTTGACTTCACAAAATGATGTTTCTAACAGCTTGTCCATCTTGATGAAACAAGAAATTGTATCACTGCCGGACGGGAGTAAGTTTACTTTTAATACTTGGCTGTTGTATGTACACTGAAGTGCCAAAGAAACTGCTATAGGCATGCATACTCAAATACAGAGATAAGTAAAAGGCAGAAGATGGCGCTGCGGTCGGCAACGTCTATATAAGACAACAAGTGTCTGGCGCAGTTGTTACATCGGTTACTGCTAGAGTGGCAGGTTATCAAGATTTGAACGTTGTGCTATCGTCGGCGCACGAGCGATGGGAGACAACATCACCGAGGTAGCGATGAAGTGCGGATTTTCCAGTACGACCATTTCACGAGTGTACAGTGAATATCGAGTATCCGGTAAAACATCAAATTTCCGATATCGCTGCGGCCGGAAAAGATCGTGCAAGATCGGGACCAACGACGACTGAAGAAAATCGTTCAACGTTACAGAATTGTAACCCTTCATCAAATTGCTGCAGGTTCAATGCTGGGTCATCAACAAGTGTCAGCGTGCGAACCATTGAACGAAACATCATCGATATGGGCTTTCGGAGCCGAAGGCCCACTTATGTACACTTGATGACTGCACGACACAAACCTTTACGCCTCGCCTGGGCCCGTCTTCACCGGCATTGGACTGTTAATGACTGGAAACATGTTGCCTGGTCTTACGAGTCTCGTTTCAAATTTTACCGAGCGGATGGACATCTATGGGTATGGAGACAACATCATGAATCTATGCACCCTGCATGTCAGCAAGGGACTGTTCAAGCTTCTGGAGGCTCTGCAATGGTTTGGGCCGTGTGCAGCTGGAGTGATATAGGGCCTCTGATACGTCTAGATACGACTCTGACATCTGACACGTACGTTAGCATCCTGTCTGATCACCTGCATCCATTAATGTCTATTCTGCATTCCGATGGACTTAGGCAATTCCAGCAGGACAATGTGACACCCCACATGTCCAGAATTGGTACAGAGTGGCTCCAGGAACACTCGTCTGAGCTTAATCACTTCGGCTGGTTCACCAAACTCCACAGACATGAACATCATTGAGCACAATTGGGTTACCTTGCAACGTCCTATTCAGAAGATATCTCCATCCCCTCGTACTCTTACGGATTTATGGACAGCCCTGCAGGATTCACGCGACTATAGACTAAAACAAATAGTTATACTGAAGTAAACGCGATTCATGATGGTTCCCTAAACGTTACAAAGAGCAGGACATGGTTTTTAATATGGTGTGTTATTACGACGGACAACAGTGAATGCTCTGTAACGTGCTCCTCCGCTGGCCACAAGGCCGGAATGAAGTTCTTGTGGCAGGGGTTCCATTCCTCCAACAACGATTCTAGCAATTGTTAGACTGTCGTTGGTGCATGTGGACGTGCTGCACCTCACACATCATGGATGGAAATTAAGTTGGGGGAACTGGCAGGGGCATTATTTCGCCGAGTGTCCTATCTTTCCAAGAGTTGCTTCCAATTGCGCTTAGATGCGGTCGCGCATTATCTTCCACAAAAATAAAGTCAAGGCTGAACGTACTCCTGAAAGAGGCACATAAGGAAGGAGTACAGTGTCACAACAACATTGACCAGTGAGGGTAACGAAATATTTGGAGCTCTGTACGCCCATATAACGTTATACCCCCACACCACCAACGCTGGCTCACAAAAAATGACAATCTTCGACAACGTTCCTTGGTGGATTTGTGTTCCTTCGTCTCGCATGTGATTCAACATCCAGCGTTGTCGAACATAATCGGTTTGGTGGTTCATTTATTATGGTGTAGGAAGGAAATTTGCTTGGACGTACTGACCTCCAGACCTTTTAACACGGTACACCCAACACCAGCGTGATTGCGACACTGTTCTCCATCCCCAGGTGCGTCTTTACAGGAGTGTATTCGCTTCTGACTTCATTTTTATGATATATTTGGTGATTAGACTGCCCTGTCCATTCTCCCGACTTAAACACCATCGAGCAAGTGTGGGATGTGTTGGGAAGACGTACTGCAGCACGTCTTCATGCGCAAATGACCATCTAGCAGCTGTCAATCGCGCTTGACCATCTAGCAGCTATCAATCGCTCTTGTGGTGGAATGGAACGCCACAGCTGTAGAACTCCTTACCGCCCTTGTGGTCAGCGTGGGATCATATTACAGAGAAAGCTTTGCCGTCCGTGGTGGTCACATACCCTGTTATACTCCGTGTTCCGCCTTTTGTATTGTCCAGGGACCATCATGAAGCACCCAGTGTCATTATTGTCTCTGAATCAGCCATTTCTGTTGCTCTCCTTTCACTTTGCTCTCAGCTGCCTTCTGTACTCTACTGCAGCAGTTCTTTCTGTCTGCAGTCCAAGTTTCATCGAACTATCTTATTTGGCAGTGGCATATCGTGCGAAAGTTAATCTCGTCCCTAAGTTGTTCACACCAGTGTATTTTCGACATCTCGCTGCCATGTAGAATGTGTCAGTAAGTTCACGAATATAGTAAAATTCCTCAGTGAAAATATGGTTATATACTGACCATCTCTATAGATTTATTTGTACTTCAATCTGAATCATCGAACCAGTAGCCGCAATGAAAAGCTAGTAGTTTCGCATTTGGGAGGACGGCGATTAAAATCTCCTTCCAACCATCGAGATTTAGTCTTTCTTTAAGTTGTTCTTCCCCATTCTGCCCCAGTTAGAGCTTTTTTCCCGCCATTCGTCGACAGAACTTTAAACACTACTATTCTGATTCTTCAATGACTTGTAAATGTAAGCCTACGATTTACCGATACCAAGTAATCGGAAATTAATTAACGTATTAAAAGGAGCTGTCAAATAGAAATGACTGCAGTTTGTTTCTAAAACTGTTTTAATTATCGGTCAGCACCTTCATATCGCAAGGAAAGTGTTGAAATATTTTTATGGCTTCATAGTATGCTTTCTTCCGTGCAAAAGAAGATTTTTTTGTGTGTAAAAGAACTGTGTAGATAGCTTAATATGTGTCTTCACTTATAACGTTGTTTCGGTTACTACCACCATCAAATCAAAAGCTAGAAGTTCTAAAACAAATTTCGGTTTCAGTATCAATAAAATCTATAGCCTAATTGGGACCTAACTTGAGTTGACATCACGATTAGGCATAGATTTTATTGATAATGACACTGAATTTTGATTTGCAATTCTAATTTTTGATATGGTCATGGCAGTTGCCGTAAACGACTTTTCAAATAAAGACGTATTGCAACGCGTCAGCCAAAGTTTGGGCTGATAAGGTTTAATTATTGAGCCCATTTATAGAAGTCTGTTTGTTAGTGTCATGAAGGATCGAGCCACTGATACCCATTTTATTTCATTTTTTTCTGTCTATTTCTTTATTATGTATTTATTTATTTACTGTATTCTTTTAGTCTGTTATCTATATAACAGAACAGACCGAATGTTGCACAGGAATTGGCATGAATTTAGCATATAATATTTTAACATAATTTCAAATGTGTTAGTAATAACTAAGCATTATGCTTTTTTTGGGGGAAGAATTTACTTAGAATATGTATGTAAATAGAAAAATAATAACTAAAAAATAAAAAAATCTACATTCTACCATTTGTTTATTTGGCGCGTAGATATCTTCTGTTCATCAGGAAACCCGAATGCACACGCCAGTTCTCTATTAACACCATACATTATTGGTAGATAATAAATTTTGTAATTTACGATTCTGGGCTACACTACTATACAACACTACACTACTCAGCACTAGGCTACACTACCTTTTCAGTCCGGAACAGCGTGACTGCTACGGTCGCAGGTTCGAATCCTGCCTCGGGCATGGATATGTGTGATGTCCTTAGGTTAGTTAGGTTTAAGTAGTTCTAAGTTCTAGGGGACTGATGACCACAGATGTTAAGTCCCATAGTGCTCAGAGCCATTTGAACCATTTTACACTACCTTTCCGTACTTGGAATCAGAACCAAGTTTGATTTCCCATTTGTCTGAATGGTTAGTCCCTGGCGCGCTGAGATGCAACTCAAAATTCGCAGGGGCTGCGCTGCTTTGCCACCCAGGGTGTAGAGTTTGGGAGATGGCTGTCAGTGTCGCAGGAAGTCCTTCCTGGTCCTCTACGAGGCTTGTCTTCTCACTGCTTCCAGAAGGCTCTTGCAGGTGGATGTCCTAGTGTGGCGTGTCTCGTTATCATGATGCATGGCTTCTTCTTTGTTGTCTCACAGCCATGTAGGTTTGCAACTGATAAGCTGATATTTTTAGCTTCCGGCGAGCTCAGCTTATGCCACGGTTCCTCATTTCTTGTTACATTATAAGCTGTTGCATTACCAAATGTATTACTGTTCTATTTTGTAACATCTTGTGTAACGGCACATTCCAAGACGATGTCATCCGGGTTGCCAATTGCTCCACACTCATAAGTGTCTGTAGTGCGTTGCTGGGTTTTTAGTAAGTTGCTCGGATATGGACCATTTCCCTACAGGTAGTTTATACTTTCCTTGTTCGGAAGGAAGTATGTAATTCTTGTTCTTTCTTTTATGTTCGGAGGCAACTGGTAGGTTCACCTCCCTGTTTCTGCACTGCCCCAGATTTCTTACCATTCTCTATCAAGGCATGCCTTTACTTCCTTATTCGATACGGCTATTGCCCCACTATCTGCTTTTTCTTATCAAACTCGTGTTTAATGAGTCAATATTGTGCACTTCTCTTTCCTTTTTGCTGAGTCTAGCGTATCAAGCTTAAAATCATCAGCAGCGCCTCAGTCGGTGTTGTTCTATAGGCGCCTGTCAGGCGCGGGATGACACTTCTGTGTTCGCCGTAGAGCCTGTGCCTTCCTTACCTTTCTGGCTCTAGGACCCCCAAAGCTTGACGCGTAGCTTACAACAGCGAGTAAGATAGCAGTGGTACATCATTATTGCACTTCGTGACAACTGACAACTTCAAGTTCGTGCCACCCATAGTTCCTCCCCCCCCCCCCCCCCCCAATCCAGGAAAATGGGGTCCCACAGGGCTCTGTATTGTCACTACTTTTAGTGGCTATTAACGGTCTAGCAGCAGTTGTAGGGCCAACTGTCTCACCCTCTCTGTATTGATATTTTATTTAGGAATTTAGTGCCTCTCTGGCAGAAGTTTCACTTTTCATCGATGATATACTAATTTGTTTTTCACAGGTCGGTCATTTATTCTGATTGTGTGTTTTCTCGTTCTTGACAACGTTCCTTTTAGTAACATATAAAATGTTTTCTTTTTCTTCTACGCACCCTCAGTTAGTCCTTCAAGAACTCTAACTTAGCCCTTGTCCTGGCAGATACCGTAATTAGCAGATCGTCTGCGTAGGCGATGCAGCCTCTGATGTTTGTTATACTGTGAAACTGGTTCAGTAAAGGCTCTACGCCAACATGTCAGAACTCTGGACAACAGAGCTCTATGGACATCCTTTGGTGATATCTTTGATAATTTTCTTTCCAGGACATTATAATCGCACCTGTCTGTACGTGCAAAGGTCTCGTAGATTTTTATAGAGACGCATGGGATAATCCACTTGTTTCAGTTTTTTTGTAAACAGGTTGACCACCACAAATTATCGAACGCCCCAGCTACATCAGTCATTATGCCTATAACACATTTCTTGTATGAATTGTCTACAGTATTCATTGCGTGACTGTCCGCTTCCGATAGCTGAGTGGCGCAGTCTGTTTACGTCCCTGCCGGGAAAGTTCGCGCTCGCGCAGTTGTTTACCTCTTCGGCGAACTCGTGCGTTTAGGCGACTCGATATAGAATGGCACATGCATACCGAAAGTCGACTCTCAAGATTAGTTTTTCGAATGAATATGCGCGACCGAAAGCCTACGAAATACAAAGGTTCCTACGGGACGAACTCGACTACAACGAACTTATCGGAATCCACCTCTCCATAGTGAGCAGTGATGTTTACGTCAAGCTGATTAACGATGCAGTATGTGACAGAATCATCCGAGATACTAAACATGGACTCAAATTTCGTCACTCTGATGGACATGTTGGAGAAGTCACTATTGATCATGCAGGACTGGGCTTACGAAACATGCGTATTTTCGAACTTCCCTTCGAGGTTCCGTCTGACTTGGTCGTTGACGCCTTACGCCCATATGGAAGAGTGCTTAGCCACGTTGAGGAAAAATGGTCCAACTTCACGACTTACCCCGTTCTCAATGGGGTGCGTCAAATCAGAATAGAACTGACACAACATGTACCCTCGTACTTGTTCATCGGCGGATGCAGAGCTATAGTCATATACGATGGACAACCCAAAACATGCTCAGGCTGCGGGAAAGAGGGCCACGTCCGTTCCGAATGTATGCAGAGGAGGATAGCGCAAGTTCCAAACGGCGAACCCGTACCTCCGTCCACGTTGACGCCGCTGCCACTAACGTATGCGGACGCGTTTCGAACGGATCCCATCCCGAAGAATCACCAGCTACAGAATCCTGACAGTTTACGGCAATCGACTGCGGCAGAGACCGCCTCCAGTGACGAAACGACGCACACCTCTGCCGCTCCGGCGCCGACAACGCACTTCACCGAGCGGAAAGGATCGGTAGGAGAAATGGAAATTGATCCTGCTGTTGTGCCGACAGCTGCTTTCGTCCCTGAGCACCGGGAGTCACTTCCGCACTCGGATACGGAGGCGCACACGCGCAAACAACGATCGCCGAAGCGCCACAAGAAACGACGACTAGCGCCGTCGGATACCTGCTTACTGCAGTCCACGGCAGACGAACTTGGGTGTAACGTCGATACAGTGCATCCGGATGCGCAACGGGAGGTTCTACCTCCCACACAGCAGTACGACGCGGATCATGCTACACAGAGGTTAAATACAGACACACCGGACGGAAAGCCGACGGAAGGAGTCCCTCCACCCACCGCAGCAACGCCACAGCCTTCGGTCAGCCCGGCCGGAGAGACACGACGGGAGCTGGACCTCCAGCACAGGAACTGGGCCGACGAATCCGATACTGACCCCCACACCGACGACGCACCCGCCATGGCGAGTGCTGCGTCCACCGGATGTTAACCGCGCAGAAGATGCAGACTGACGCACGGACAGCATGTCACCGGGCAGCAGCACACAAATTAACATAAGCGTTCATGTGCGCTTTACGCACTGAGGACCAGCGGCAGGCATATCGAACGGCCTCTGTTAATATTAATACGATTAGAACGCCTGTCAAATTGCAATTATTACGAGACATGTTGCATGCGTCAGAAGTCGACATCGTTCTGCTGCAGGAAGTATGTGTTGAGAGCTTCCCCGACCTCTATGAGTACGATACGTACATTACACCCACTACCGACGGCGTCAGCGGAACAGCGATACTTCTACGTAGCGGCATAGTAGCCGAGGACGTAGTGTACCTGCCGTCAGCGCGAGGACTGGCGCTCACAGTGCTGGGAGTACGGGTAGTTAACATTTACGCACCGTCGGGGTCAGACAGACGGCGCGACCGATCCCGATTTTACGCAGAGGAGATAGCAACACTATTCTTAGGTCGGTATGAACATGTCTTATTTGGAGGCGACTTCAACTGCGTGCTCGCACCAAAAGATCAACACCCACGTTATACTTCGTGCCCGGAGCTGCGGCAACTCATACAGGACATGAATCTCATTGATACATGGGAGAAGATACATGGCGACAGACGTGGATACACCTACGTCACGAGTCACTCTGCAAGTCGTCTCGATCGCATTTACGTAACACGTCGTCTCGAACCTGCGATACTCGATGCGGAATTGTGGCCTGTCGCCTATTCAGATCACATAGCATATATATGCACGGTCTCCCTGAGTCGTCAACAAGTGTGGAGGAGTCGCAGTGTTTGGAAACTGAATACAGCACACCTTAGGGAACCTGAGTGCAGACACTTAGTCGACGACACTTGGCACGTGTGTGAACGACGCCTCCCGACATATCCGACGACGTTGCAGTGGTGGCTGGAATGCGTTAAGCCTGCATTGCGCCGAGCGTTAAATGCATACGGAAGAGAGCAGATGATGTGGAGGCGATACACGACGGAATTTTATTTCACGATGCTGCGCGAACTTTCTGTACAAGCACCTTCACAGGAGCGTCGTGCTGGTATAAAACGAGCACAGGCCCAAATAATTTCCATAACCCGCCGCCGACTGGAGGGTGTCGCAATCCGTGCAAGGGCCTTTCAACGAGTCCGTGGAGAATCCCCGTCGATGTATCACGTTATCAGAGAAAACAACGTAGCCGCAGAACCTTAATACAGACGGTCGTACTGCCAGATGGTCGCCGCATGACAACGCAAAAAGACATTGCCAACGCTTTCGTGGAACACTACGGTCATCTCTATCAAGAAGCGGAACACGATCAGGCAGCCTTTCATGAGGTCCGACGAACGCTCTCCGCGTCTCTCGACGAGTCGGCCAACCTGGAGTTAACAGGTGAAATCACAGTTGACGACGTAATGGAAGCGATTGATAAGGGAGCATCGCACAAATCGCCGGGGCCCTACGGGTTTCCGTTAGAGTTCTATCGTACATTTAAAGATCTCATGATTCCACGATGGACTGCCATGTACTGCGAATTGATGTCTCCCGACGTGACTCTTCCACCCTCCTTCGTGGAAGGAATGATCATCCCCATCCACAAACCATCTGGCGGCGCAGGGATACAGGCCTACCGGCCTACAAGATCTACGCCAGGATACTTGCAACACGCTTTAAAGGCGTGATACGCCAAGTGATTTCACTCGACCAAACCCAGCTAGGAGGAGCTAGCAATATACAAACGGCACTCAGCGACTACCGCGATGTTATCGCACTGGCTTCAACATGTCGTCTCCGGGGTGTATTGGTATCGATAGACTTCGATCGCGCATTTGACAGGCTGAGTCATGCTTATCTCACGAACGTGATGACGAAAATGAAGTTTCCGGAAAGTTATGTCACCGTCGTCATGAGACTACTCCACGGAGCCGCATCCAAAGTGCTCATCAATGGACGCTTGGTGGGGCCCATCACCATCTCACGATCTGTCAGACAAGGGTGCCCGCTGTCAACGATATTGTATGCCATCGCTGTCGAGCCGCTGCTTTGCGGGCTCCGGAATCGACTCCAAGGAATGACGATAAGGCACAACACGTTTATATGCGGAACATACACAGATGACCTAGTGTTTTTAGCAAGGTCAGGCGACGAGGCAAGAGTGGCCTTGCATTGGATTAATTTGTATTGTATGGCTACGGGAAGTCGCCTGAACATGGCAAAGTCAGGAGCGATGAACATCGGGAGAGGACTCCCGACAGGAACTGTAGCACCATTACAGCCGATCAACAAGATGAAATGCCTAGGAATTATCGTCACTACAGACGTTCGACGCACGGCGGCACTGGGTTACAGACATCTTCTGCAAACAATTCGTGCGAGTGTCCGAAGTCACAGGCTAAGGGCACTGGATATGATACAACGGGTCACCTTTGCCAACACTTATCTAGCCTCTCGCATCCCCCACCTGGCAAAGGTTCTTCCTATGCCGGTGGTGTTGGCCCGCCGAATCCTGGCGGCACTAGCATATTTTGTGAGCACAGGTCTGCTTTTTAAGGTAGGATACGAAACCCTCACCCTTCCTCGTAGTCGTGGAGGTCTTGGACTCGTCCACGTACGCGACCGAGCAGTGGCTATTTATGTAACCACAATGATAAAGATGTGGACACGACACCAGACAAGTCTGACGGGCAGCTTGATAGACGAACTCGCTCCAACTTCTCTTTCGGCTCCGGTAGCGGTGGCTCACATCTCACCATCGCTTGCCCATATGCGAACCATCTTTGTGGAACACAGTTATGTACATATGGAACTACCGACTACCAGGACGGCGACGGCTCGTGATATATATCACATCTTGACTCGACGACGGCCGAATAACGCCGTAGAGCGCCGCCAACCAACAGTTACGTGGTCAGTGGTATGGCGTACAGTGCACCACCCACACCTTGATACGGGAACGCGCGCACTGTGGTATCAGGTGGTAAATGGGAAATATGTGACTCGTTCCAGGTTGCATCAAATTCATATGGCGGACGAGCCACTGTGTCCGCAGTGCAATGTTATAGACACTGAGGAGCATCGCCTGATATGCGGTCCTTCGGCGGACGTATGGTGTTTGGTCAAAAAAATGATCGCCTTCCTCCTTCGGGTGGGGCCGCAAACAATAGAACCACGCACACTACTTCTCCCAGATAGGACATATTATCCCCGAACGAAGACAAACGCAGTGACTTGGATTCGAAGTTTGACTGTGCGTTATCTTTTCCGAGACGGCAGTAAGAATGTGCTTGACTTTTGGGCCTTACTACAGGAACATCACTCACAGCTTATGAGACATATCGAACATATTACGCAAATTTTTTAGGGAGTGCCTTGCTTGATCCCCCACCCAGTTGGGGTGTCCCGGGTAGGAGAATGTAATTATTGTCTATAAGTATCAGAACACGAAAGGACCAGGACAGTGGAGAGGATCCACAAACACACGTGAAGACGTACCCGACACCAACGCGAGGTATGACGGGATTAGTGAGGTGCGCGCCTAAAAGAGGAACGTAGAACGTTATTGTTTTGTATTGACAGAAGAAGGATATTTTATTTTATTTTTTTTCACTTATTTACGTTTCCCAGAAAATTTTATTTTATAAAGTTATCGTCTTATATATTTAAAAAAAATGCTAGAAGCAGTTTATGTTTGTATAAAAAAAAGTTGGTAGAGCACTTGCAAGCGAAAAAAAAAAAAAAGTGGTCAGCTCGAAAGAATTGCAATCCTTCGGGCCCGGGTTCGATTCACGGGTGGGTCAGAGTTTTTCTCCGCTAAGGGACTGGGTGTTATGTTGTCCTAATCATCAACATTTCCTCCCCATCGACGCGCAAGTCGCTGAAGTGTCGTCAAATCGAAAGACTAGCACCCTGCGAACGGTCTATCCGTCGGCAGGCCCTAGACACACGACATTTACATTGTGTGATTTATCGCATCCTCGGTAGATTTCCATTTATTGGCTCTTACCTACTACCTGTCTGTTGTCCTCAGTCGGCGACACAGAAACGTTTCCTGCACTGTCTGTCTAACTGAATGTTTCTTTATTGACTGAGATGAACGTCTTCGCAGAAGAAATGGATGAACCACGTAAGAGGCGGCCTGGAAGGCCGTCCGCGGAAGGCAGGCATGTCTCTCGGGATAGGGTGACTTCTAAAGCGAGATCTACCCTAGTACAGGTCAGTACTCTGACCTTTTATCATCATATGGGATCTGTCGCTTACGTCACTTTGTCACGGGGGTGCTTGGATGTCGCGTGTAGGCTGCAAGTCCTCAGGACTGAGAATTTCATCCGGCACGGCAGAGGAGACTTACTAAAAGGCCTGGTTTGGGAACAATGTTGTGCTTTCGGCCAATGAAAAATAATTTTACAAGCAGCTGTTGCTGTTAAAGAGAAATGGTGGTGCGTTTTTCGCTGTCAAATTTTCTGAGAAAATTTGAGGAAGGCGTTCTGGGCGAAAGATAGTGATCTCGTCATTTTCATGTGGGAAAGCTATGTGGTAGAAATTGTCAGCGTTTTCCTCCTTTTGAGGGGGGCGAAATGGCGCCACCCATAGTCAAAGCCACGTAAACACGAAATATCTCTCTCAGTACGTGGGAAAGCACCTCATTGGGTGGCTTAAAAATATCTGCTAGGTGGGTTGCTGGAGCTCCATTTCTAAAATTTCATAGGTCAATCTTTGGGCAAACCTCCCCGTTGGTGGAGTAAAGTTTGTGCGGGATATTACGCGGGAGTTTTGTGCGTAGGGGAAGGAAGCATTAGGAAGACTCTGAAAGTTTCCTTTAATTTTTCGTTTCATTTGCAATTTAGTACTGGTTGTTGTAACTTTGCAGTTGTTTCGTTTTGGCTGACTTTTAGTATTTCTAACTGCGAGAGAAACCAAATATATCTAATTGCGAGAATACACTATGAATATGGCCCTGTTTAACAATCTTTCTAAAAATATGTGCAAACCGATTAAATCCTGAACTTTATTATTAATCTCTTTAAGTAAACAAAGTGGTCCCTGTGCGCTATTGATCTGATTAATAATGCTATTCATGAAATGCTCCCTGTGCGTTGTAGCAAGATTGTCATGAAATAAAAATATCTTACCTCGTAATGTAACTGCTTGGAAACGCGGTCCTTGCCGCTCTCTGTGAGCCAGTTGGAAATTTCTAACTACAGTTGATGAGAGCTCAGTGCATTGCTTCAGACCACTAATAAACTGTTTTATACATATCATTGAGTGAGACACTCCTTTAAATAAAAATGACTTGGATCGAGGATGTGGACAATGCTCTTAAACGAAATATTCCTGTAACAAACTGTTTTAAACTATCTGATATATTATTAATTTGCGAAATTCATGTTACAACACTCATTAACATTGACAAAGGGCAACAGGGACATCAAACTCTTAGTCTGACGAAAGTCAGACAAATAATTGACCAACATAAAAAATACCATACAGTGAAAATTACACAATCTTTAATGAAAAATCTGAAGTTCCCTGATACGGATGTCTCATTCAACAATGAAACATAACTATGCCCGACTGCAGTGACACTAAATAAAAAATATTACCTTCATTCTTCTTCATACTCATTTCTTAATATCCTTACATCTCATTTCAATCTAAATCATTAATCAAATCTTTCTCCTCTGTTTCACAGTATTCAACAACAAATCATTTCACTTAAACACAGATGCACTTAACTATACGTCAGTGAGAGAGCACTTCGATTTCCTGCTGCTAATAAGGCGAGTACACCGTTCGCTTGTTACACATTTTTACGAGCTTCAAACAGGTACAACTTATTTTCAGTTATCTGGGTAGTTACTATTTTATTTTTGTAATTTCTTGCGTGTTTGAGTGCCTACTAGACACAACCTTTTATTTTAATAACAGTGTAGTGTACAGTATCGCCGTTGCTATCGACCCTCGTATCGTACAGGCTTTTGTTTGTTTGGTTAGAACAGCTCAGTGTCGGTTAGACCGTCAGTGAGAGAGCACTTCGATTTCCTGCTGCTAATAAGGCGAGTACACCGTTCGCTTGTTACACATTTTTACGAGCTTCAAGCAGGTACAACTTATTTTCAGTTATCTGGGTAGTTACTATTTTATTTTTGTAATTTCTTGCGTGTTTGAGTGCCTACTAGACACAACCGTTTATTTTAATAACAGTGTAGTGTACAGTATCGCCGTTGCTATCGACCCTCGTATCGTGCAGGCTTTTGTTTGTTTGGTTAGAACAGCTCAGTGTCGGTTAGACCGTCAGTGAGAGAGCACTTCGATTTCCTGCTGCTAATAAGGCGAGTACACCGTTCGCTTGTTACACATTTTTACGAGCTTCAAACAGGTACAACTTATTTTCAGTTATCTGGGTAGTTACTATTTTATTTTTGTAATTTCTTGCGTGTTTGAGTGCCTACTAGACACAACCTTTTATTTTAATAACAGTGTAGTGTACAGTATCGCCGTTGCTATCGACCCTCGTATCGTACAGGCTTTTGTTTGTTTGGTTAGAACAGCTCAGCGTCGGTTAGACCGTCAGTGAGAGAGCGCTTCGATTTCCTGCTGCTAATAAGGCGAGTACACCGTTCGCTTGTAGGGTAAACATAGTCATGTGTAGGGACTGTGGTTGTTGTGAGCGGACGCAAGGAGAATTGGCCACTCTTCGGGGGCAGGTGGAGGCTTTGTCTGTTAGGCTCATCGAGCTCGAGGCGCAGGCGTCGGCTCGTAGTGGCGTTGGGGCAACTGTGGTGAGACCTATGCCTACTTCGGTGGCCTTGGAATTGCATGGAACCCCTGATGTCGCTGCGTCTTCCGGCAGTGAGCATCTTACCGGTCAGCCATCACTCCAGGGTGAATGGCGGACAGTGGTGGGCTCGCGCGTGCCTGGCCGAAAGGCGAAGGTGGGATCTGGCCGCGTGGCAGCTGCCTTACCCCTTTCCAACAGGTACGGGGTGCTTCCTAGTGGTGATGACATCGTTTCCGAGCCACCACAGAATGCCTCGCCTGTTGGGCCAGTGACCGATTCTCCGGCAAGGTCCCGACAGTCACAGAGGGCGGGCCTATTAGTTATAGGGAGCTCCAACGTTAGGCGACTATAATGGTTGCAAATTCATCGACCTCCGTTATTGGGTGGAGAACTGTAGGGCCCCCCTAGACAGGTCAGGCGTGCACTACACACCGGAAGCAGCTACTAGGGTAGCAGAGTACGTGTGGCGTGCACACGGGGGTTTTTTAGGTTAGAGGGACCCCCCCCCCTTGGGCGAAACGATAAAATACCTGACGGCTTACCAGAGAGGACATTATCATCGTTGATAAAGAACGTCCGTCCTCAGAGACCAAAAACAGGAAAAGTTAACGTAATATTGGTAAACTGCAGGAATATCCAGGGCAAGGTTCCTGAATTAGTATCTCTTATTGAAGGAAATCGTGCGCATATAGTATTAGGAACGGAAAGTTGGTTAAAACTGGAAGTGAACAGTAACGAAATCCTAGACACAGAATGGAATATATACCGCAAGGATAGGATAAACGCCAATGGTGGAGGAGTATTTATAGCAGTAAAGAATTCAATAATATCCAGTGAAGTTATTAGCTAATGCGAATGTGAAATAATCTGGGTTAAGTTAAGTATCAAAGGTGGGTCAGATATGATAGTCGGATGCTTCTATAGACCACCTGCATCAGCAACCGTAGTAGTTGAGCGCCTCAGAGAGAACCTGCAGAACGTCGTGAAGAAGTTTCGTGATCATACTATTGTAATAGGGGGAGACTTCAATCTACCAGGTATAGAATGGGATAGTCACACAATCAGAACTGGAGCCAGGGACAGAGACTCTTGTGACATTATCCTGACTGCCTTGTCCGAGAATTACTTCGAGCAGATAGTTAGAGAACCAACTCGTGAAGCTAACGTTTTAGACCTCATAGCAACAAATAGACCGGAACTTTTCGACTCCGTGAATGTAGAAGAGGGTATCAGTGATCATAAGTCAGTGGTTGCATCAATGACTACAAGTGTAATAAGAAATGCCAAGAAAGGAAGGAAAATATATTTGCTTAACAAGAGTGGTAGGACACAAATCGCAGAATATCTGAGTGACCACCATCAAACGTTCATTTCTGAGGAAGAGGATGTGGAACAAAAATGGAAAAAATTCAGAAACATCGTCCAGTACGCCTTAGATAAGTTCGTACCGACTAAGGTCCAAAGCGAGGGGAAAGATCCACCGTGGTATAACAATCATGTACGAAAGGTACTACGGAAACAAAGAAAGCTTCATCATAGGTTTAAGAGTAGTCGAATCATAGCTGATAAGGAAAAGCTGAACGAAGCGAAAAAGAGCGTAAAGAGAGCAATGAGAGAAGCATTCAACGAATTCGAACATAAAACATTGGCAAACAATCTAAACAAGAACCCTAAAAAGTTTTGGTCATATGTAAAATCGGTAAGCGGATCTAAATCCCCTATTCAGTCACTCGTTGACCACGATGGCACCGAAACAGAGGACGACCGAAGAAAGGCAGAAATACTGAATTCAGTGTTCCGAAACTGTTTCACTGCGGAAAATCGTAACACGGTCCCTGACTTCAGCCGTCGTACGGACGCCAAAATGGAAAATATTGAAATAAACCATATCGGAATTGAAAAACAACTGCTATCACTTAGTAGTGGAAAAGCATCCGGACCAGACGAGATACCCTTAAGATTCTACAGTGATTATGCTAAAGAACTTGCCCCCTTTCTATCAGCAATTTATCGTAGATCACTGGAAGAACGTAAAGTACCTAGCGACTGGAAGAAAGCGCAGGTCGTTCCCATTTTCAAGAAGGGTCATAAATGAGATGCGAATAATTATAGGCCTATTTCGCTTACGTCAATCTGTTGTAGAGTAATGGAACATGTTTTGTGTTCTCGTATTATGACGTTCTTAGATAATACAAATCTCCTTCATCATAACCAACATGGATTCCGCAAACAGAGATCATGTGAAACTCAGCTCGCCCTATTTGCCCAAGAAATTCACAGTGCCGTAGACACTGGCGAGCAGATTGATGCCGTATTCCTGGACTTCAGGAAGGCATTTGATACGGTTCCGCACTTACGTTTAGTGAAAAAAATACGAGCTTACGGAATATCGGACCAGGTTTGTGATTGGATTCAGGATTTCCTAGAAGAAAGAACACAACATTTCTTAACGGTTCAAAATCTGCAGATGTAGAGGTAATTTCGGGAGTACCGCAGGGAAGCGTGATAGGACCTTTATTGTTTACAATATACATAAATGACTTAGTTGACAACATCGGTAGCTCCGTGAGGCTATTTGCAGATGACACGGTTGTCTACAAGAAAGTAGCAACATCAGAAGACTCGTACGTACTCCAGGAGGACCTGCAGAGGATTAATGCATGGTGCGACAGCTGGCAGCTTTCCCTAAACGTAGATAAATGTAATATAATGCGCATACATAGGGGCAGAAATCCATTCCAGTACGATTATGCCATAGGTGGTAAATCATTGGAAGCGGTAACGACCGTAAAATACTTAGGAGTTACTATCCGGAGCGATCTGAAGTGGAATGATCACATAAAACAAATAGTGGGAAAAGCAGGCGCCAGGTTGAGATTCATAGGAAGAATTCTAAGAAAATGTGACTCATCGACGAAAGAAGTAGCTTACAAAACGCTTGTTCGTCCGATTCTTGAGTATTGCTCATCAGTATGGGACCCTTACCAGGTTGGATTAATAGAAGAGATAGACATGATCCAGCGAAAAGCAGCGCGATTCGTCATGGGGACATTTAGTCAGCGCGAGAGCGTTACGGAGATGCTGAACAAGCTCCAGTGGCGGACACTTCAAGAAAGGCGTTACGCAATACGGAGAGGTTTATTATCGAAATTACGAGAGAGCACATTCCGGGAAGAGATGGGCAACATATTACTACCGCCCACATATATCTCGCGTAATGATCACAACGAAAAGATCCGAGAAATTAGAGCAAATACGGAGACTTACAAGCAGTCGTTCTTCCCACGCACAATTCGTGAATGGAACAGGGAAGGGGGGATCAGATAGTGGTACAATAAGTACCCTCCGCCACACACCGTAAGGTGGCTCGCGGAGTATAGATGTAGATGTAGATGTAGACATTGCTACGAGTCCTCTGCTCGGCGTCTTTCTCACTACTACTCTAACGATAGAATTCCCACGCTCCTCAAGGCAAGCAGCGATGACAAAACACACACACCGTCCAGTGACACAGCTGCTCTGACGAAAGACTATGCACGAAAAATTAGCGATTCAAAATTGGCGCTTAGCGTTTGCGTCATTCAAAGTATATACAAATTCCAGAACTGCAAATAGGAAACTCCCAACAAACCTGGTTCAACTTGTTCGGGAGACACGGAAGAAGAACTCGGTCAGAACATACAGACCCCAGCAGATGCGGGTCTTGCGACTCTGAACCATTGATTCCGCTGAGAATACCTTACGGCATGGACTATCAAGGGAGGAAAATAGTTACGTGTTTTGGTTCGTTTCTTTTAAACTCGATTAGGCAATACGACTTGATGTTTTCTCTTGTAGCAGAAGGCTCATCTATGACTGAGCTCATTCTTGACTGAGGGGATTTAAATATTTTTCATGTGGAACCGTACCACGTTTCCTGGTACGACTAGAGCAATCATTACACATCCAACAGCAATTATACGTTTTAGTGCGAGATCGTGTTGAGATGAGTGTCACGCTTGTCTTATCAAGTCATTTTGGGGCTGACAAACAGATCTACGACTCACTTAAATTGTCTCAGTGTTCATGGCTTGTACATCCTTTTGTTTCCGTATTTTATTAATCTCACTAATGTGTGCTGCCTCTTTGCGTTTGTACTAGAAGAAAATAAATAAAATAGGGGCTATTCTATACCTAATTATCAACTCAGTACATAGCTAACCTGCCCTAGTTACTAAATATTAATTATTTTGTGAGAACAGACACCTAGAACTTATTTACTTTATTTCATTTACTTTATTTCCTCAATATGCGATCCATTCCACGACAAACTCAGTTATATTCTGAGATCATGAGGACTGATCTGGCTCTCGATCAGTCCCGCCAGAAGATATAACAAGAAGACCAAAAGGTTCGTTAGTTCGATTTGGCACCTTGCAGTATATTAAGCGACCCGGATTGTTTTATTCACAAAATACTGGCGACGATCTTAGACTCAAAAGGGAAATTTATTTCCTTTATTAACATAGAGGAAGATTATGCTACAGATAGTGGAGGGATCATTTTACTAATGCTATTTTTGCGAATGTTACTAACTCTTAGTTTTTTGTTTTTCAAATTGGATCTGCTGTACAAACGTTATAATGGAGTTGAAACGCACATTCCACTCATTGAAACCTTCCATATAGTGACTATGTGGGACTGCCTGGATAATGGAAATCAGTATAACCCATAAACTCTGAAAACCTGATCTGGGGTCAACTTGTCAAAGGAAATAACATTTTCTAATGCGTTTTTGCCATTTTCAGCAGCCCCTGGAAGGTTTTCACCAGTTACAGCTGACATTTTCCTTATCGCTCTTTCCACCTTAGTAACCACCACTGGCTGTGTGTTGAGTTAGGATCACAGTTAGAAACATTTTTATTTAAATATATCGCTTTTTCCTGCAATATCGGGTCTAACACTGTGCGTGGACAATTGTGGGTTGGCTTGAGTGCCTCAACGATACAGATAGCTATAGCCTAGGTGCAACCAAAATGGAGGCGTATCCGTAGAGATTCCAGACGAGTATGTCGTTCCTGAAGAGGGCAGCAGTCTTTCCAGTAGTTTCAGTCTGGGTGACTGTCTGATCTAACATGTAACGTCAGCCAAAATGGTCTTGCTGTGGAGGTACTGCGAATAGCTGAAAGCAACTGTAAATTACAGCTTTTATTTTTCCCGATGACATACAGCGCTACTGTATAGATAAATTATGATGCCATCCTCTTGAGTACAACATACCGGAGGCAAAATAGTCTCCGATTCTGATATCCAGGCGGGTACTGCTCAGGAGGGGCGTGGAGTGGTGGGGGGTAGATTGGTTGTAAAACTTAAAAGGTAAATGGTCACGTTTCAGTTAGACATAGAGGAAACTAGTGAAGTTCGATGGTATGATGAACAGGAGTTCTGGCAAGGTCAGTACAAGAACATAAATACAAAATCAAATAGGGGCCTATGCTGGAGTAGGTCTAATAATAAATAAGAAAATAGGAATATGAGTAAGCTGCTACGAACAGTGTAGTGAACACGTAATCATAGCCAACATAGACATGAACCCATCGCAGTAACACAACTTTGTATGTCAGTTAGATCCACAGATGATGAAGAGATTGAGGAAAAGCTCAGTGAGATAAAAGGAATTTTTCAGATAGTTAAGGGAGAGGAAAATTTACTTGTGATACGGAAGTGGATTGAGATAGTAACAAAAGGAAGACAGGGAAAAATAGTAGTGGAATCAGACTACCATTACGAATGAAAGACTAAGCCACCTGGCAGAATTTAGCGCAGAGCATAATGTATTCATCGCTAACACTTAGATTAAGAATCACGAAAGACAGTTGTCTACGTGGAAGAGAAGTGAAGACAGTGGAAGAGTTCAGATTGAGTACACAAGTAAATTATTCAGAATGAGATTTTCACTCTGCATGCGGAGTATGCGCTGATATGAAACTTCCTGGCAGATTAAAACTATGTTTTAATCTGCCAGGAAGTTTCAAGTCAATTATTATCCGCAATTTAGTTACATTTTTGTTTATTTTGGCAGTAGAGGAAAGATACCTATTATGCGATAGTTCCCTAAAATGAGACACCTCAACTGTGCTCATGTTAGGGGTTGCACTCTGGTGGAGAGTTTCTGAATCACGTCTACTGGGTGCCAGACGACAACACAGCGAGTAGGACGCCATAGTTGAGCCGGGCACAGTACCTAGAGGTTGATACAAAATTGTTTGTGTTTGGAGTTTTTGCGACATCGGTGTTAAGACAATATTTCAGCTTAAAGGTGAGTGGATATTACTGCACTCTTTTATTGTTGTTGTTTGTGACGGTATTACCCATAGTTATTGACAGTTAGGATCATTCTCCAACGAACGTTGCTAGCAAGTGCGTGATTCTTTGTGTAAGATGGCGAAATTCCTAATATTCGATAGTATGGGGATCCAAATACGTGACAGTGTCGCATATTACGATACCTATCGAATATTGGGAGAACTCGTTCTCTCACGATTTGTTATATGTAATTTACGCAATACTACCATGAGATAACAATATTTTATCATTTACTGTAGTAAAATTTTGGCAACTGCTTTTATTTTAATTCGATTAAATTATCATAAACAGGGATTACTTTGACTAGCCTTATGATCAGAAATTGGAATGTTTTTTGGATCTTTCTTTCAAGGCAGAATTTTGCTCAGAAGTTGATCAATATTACTCCAAATTCAAAGTACTCCGTTCACAGTACTTATAAAAAATAATCTAACAAATAAAATCATAGAAGTTGAAGTCCTTTAAGAAGTATGTCTGATTATTGTATTTATTCTTTGTAGATGGCATTGACACCTACAAGGAAAACGTGGAATAAAGACGCCATGTTTCGTGTCATTACATGTGTGGGAAACGGCGAGATGGGGTACTTAAAAGCTTCAAAACTTTTGATATACCAAAACGTAGTTTGGAAAGGTATGTGAAGGATAAAACTCGAACACCCGAGAAGCTGGTTGGTGTTAATCTTGGCGGAAGGCCTGTTCTCTCATCTCAAATGAAAGCTGAACCAGTGAAATACTGCCTTGCAATGGAAGAGCGATTTTATGCTCTTAAATGTAAGGACATACGAAGCATGGTCTTCTAGTTAGATGTCAGGAATAGGCTGAGGAATCCCTTCAATTCAGAAAAGGCTTCAACAGGAAAGAAATGGCTCCGAGCTTTCCTTAAGAGACATCCCATTTTATCAATGAGAACTCCTCATGGTCTTGCAGCAGCAAGAGAGAAAGCTTTCAATCCAGAAAATGCGGGGAGATTTTTTCATATTTACGAATATGTGCTATCTAAAGTCAACCATAACCCGCATCGAGTCTTCAATGTTGACGAAACTGGGGTGACGTCTGTGCAGCACAAACACAGCAAAGTTATTGCTATGAAAGGGAAGAGGCAAGTTGCTGCCTTGACTTCAGCAGAAAGGAGAAATCTCATCAAAGTTGTAACGTGTATGGACGCCGCTGGCACTTATGTTCCACCACTAATCGTCTTCCCAAGGAAGAACATGAAGCAGGAATTGATGGACGGTGCGCCTACAGGATCAATATCAGCTTGTCATCCAAGTGGCTGAATACAAACTCACATTTTTGCTCAGTGGTTCGATCGTTTTGTGAGTCGTCTAAAGACATCTTCAAATGACCCTGTCATTTTGATTTTTGATGGGAATTATTCCCACACAAAGACTCTCGATGTGTTAGATAAAGCACGTGAAAGCAATGTTCATATTGAATGTTTTCCACCTCACTCAACGCATAAAATGCAGCCACCTGACGTCGGATTTATGGGGCCTTTGAAAACCTATTATGCCCAAGAGAATTAAACGTGGTTGGCAAGTAACCCAGGTCGTGTTATCACCCCATTATTAATAGCCAGGTTATTTGAGGCAGCTTACAACCGAGCAGCAACAATGGAAGCATCTGTGAATGCCTTCAGAAAAACAGGTCTCATCCCATCAACAGAAACATCTTTAGGGAACATGAATTTTCAATTCATCGCCATGATGACGCTCTTCAAGATAGAGACGCCAAAAACGAAAATGAAACTACTGACGGTCAGACATCAGACCTCTCCCACACATCGCAAAACTAGCCGGAGATAGTAAAATGGTCAAACATCGCGTTCGTGCTCTGCTTCGTTACTAACTTCAACTCCTTACGTGAAGCAATTGCAAGAATCTAAACAGAAGCTAAGAAAGCAGCCAAAAAGTTATTTGGGGAGAAGAGTGGAAAATCTCCAAATCGTAGACCTAAAGCAGAAGAATCGTCTAGTGGCTCGGCATTCGATGTCCATCTTGATGACAGTGGGGATTCAGACAGCAGTGATGACGATGACGCAGAGTGTCTGTTCTGCACTGGGCGCTTTCCTGAAGACAAACACGGGGAGAAATAGGCACAGTGCACGAAATGTTATCGCCGCGCTCATGAACACTGCGGTGTCGCAGAAGACAATTTTGTATGCCTTGGATGTCGTAAATATAAACCTAAGTATTGTTAAATGAGTGAAGGATAACAGAAATGAATGAATGTGTAAAAATTGTACATTCATATGTCATTATTCTGTAATAAAATAATTAAAGCAAAATATTATTACTGTCTCATATTAGGAAACCTTGATCTCATTTCTACGAAATGCCTCGTTTGTTAAAAAATGGTTCAAATGGCACTGAGCACTATGCGACTTAACTTCTAAGGTCATCAGTCGCCTAGAACTTAGAACTAATTAAACCTAACTAACCTAAGGACATCACACACATCCATGCCCGAGGCAGGATTCGAACCTGCGACCGTTGCGGTCGCTCGGCTCCAGACTGTAGCACCCAGAACCGCACGGCCACTCCGGCCGGCTTCGTTTGTGAAGATTTTATAAATACTCTGAAAGATTGTTTATTATTGCAAGAACGATAATTGTATGATAAAATTAAATAATGCAATATATTATTACCATCATAAAAAATACAAATGCACTTACTTTTAGGTCTTTCAAATGGGTTTACAAAAGTGTGTCTCATATTAGGCACCTTTCCTCTACTGTCGTTTTAGGTTGGCGACGCGTGCTTTGTTTATTTTTTGTTATATCTTTGCAATTTTCAAACTGCTGAGTTAGTATCGTTAACGCTGCCATGCCATTAATCATAGCTGCTCCGCTGTCTATTTGCACCAAAGAAGAGCAACATTCAGCGGTCCGTTTCTTGTGGTTGGAAGGCGTATCAGGGCCCGAGATTCATCGAAGACTTTCGGTACAATACGGGAACAGTGTTTTGCCACAGTGGTGTGTCTACGAATGGATTGAAAAATTCCGAAATGGTCGCACAAGTGTTACGCACGATGAAGGAGCCGGACGACCGTTTACCGCCACAAATAAAAAAACCATTGAGCGTTCACATGAAATTAGTCTCTTAGACGATTAACTATTGACGAAGTGGCGTGTTGTCTGCAAATTATTCACAATTCTGCCTCCGAAATCATGTACAATAGACTTGGGTTTCATAAAGTTTGTGGAAGATGGGTCCCGAAACAACTCACACAGTTGCGGAAACAAACGCTCTTGGACATCTGCAAAATACATTTGAATCGCTATGGTAACGAAGGGGACAACTTCTTAGACAGGATCGTTACTGGTGACGAAACATAGCTCCATCATTACGAGCCGGAGAGTAAACGGCGGGGTATGGAATGGAAACATTCAAATTCGCCGTGCAAGAAAAAGTTCAAGACCCAAGTGTCCGCAGGAAAATTGATGCTTATGGTTTTTTGGGGCACACAAGGTTCAATACTGGAACATTATGGGGAAAGGGCCACAACAGTAAACAGTGTACGTTACGGTGAGATTCTTATTGCCAGGCTAAAGCCTGCAGTTTTCTGTATATTAATACAAGTGTAATTTCTCTTTAATGTACCGATGGAAGGTAGACTGAGGGAGAAACATACTGTACCAGAACTATCCAGAAACCACTATCGTAATAACATACCACAAGAAGAGACCCAGATTCTACAAAAGGTAAGGAACTGTGTGCATGTCTTTGTGTTTTCAGGTCGCGTATCAGTGAGCCTGCAGAGCATGCAGATAGTTACTGATTTGTGTTAAGATTTCACAAACAATTGACGCTATAATCGTGCCTTGAAATTAGCTGCTAGTTAGTTGTCCACTGTTAGGAATAATTTTCTGCTGGCAGCTGAACAATATTTCTGTATATTCGTATGTTTTCAGATTTAAGCTGTGCAACATTGTGTGTTCGTGTGTACCATGTAACTTAAGTAAAGCGTAATGGTTAGACAGAAAAACGAAAGATATAGCTGACGTCGAAGAAATTCCATTTGCGGAATCCCATGACAGTCTACTAGTATTTGATAGTAATGTAATGACTGATAGGATGATTTCTGAATACCACATGTGGGGAACATAAGATCATGGTATGCCTTTGGCAGCACTGGATTTTGAACAAGATTCAGCTGACAGCGAAAGTGCCCCTACGGTATTAGGTAGCATAAATGTGGCATACATTACGGGGCAGCGGGCAGCAACAACTGATCGCTTGCCTATAATAAAACCGGAAAAAGATTCAATCGCATGCTGTTACAAAGGCTGGAACTGCCTGAGAAGGAACAAGGGAAGACAGGTGGCTAGAGAAAGGCAACTTCTCGACGATTTTGGAAAACAACGAGAGGAAAAACAAAGATTCTTAGGCAAGGAACGAGAGGAAAGAGGGGCGATTAGAGAAAGGCAACTTCTCTCCGATTTTGAAAAACAGCGAGGATAAAAACAGGAGTTTTAGAGGAGGAGCGAGAGCAAAATCAAATTCTAAGGGAGAAAAAAGGGCATACGACAGTTCAATGAAGCTGTAGCTAGTCGTGACGAATACCTGATCAGAAGGTTAAATCACGCGCTTGATACTCGCGACAAAGCTCTTGATGAGAGTATCAGGGGAGATTTAGCAAGTATTCGTAGCGAGATGAGCTTTCAGAAATTAGTTGCAAAGATTTACCTCAGACTGTGAATCAGCTCAGCGCGGATGTTGCAAACATGCATTTCACCCACACCGATTTGGAGAAAAAGGTTAAGCAATTAACCACATCTGTGGATGAGATTAACGAAGGTATGATGGATATTATTAAGGAAGAGTTTGAAATGGAAGTGGAGAATGCAGCTGTGGAAACAGCCTTTGGCAAGGGGGATATCTGTTGACATTTGCAAAAGGAGTTAGAGAGTATAAGAAGTCTAGTTCAGACCACGTTTTCAGCATAGCGAAACGGGATGTAAGTCACGTCGGAGAACCTGAACAGGATGTAAGAAGCACTAAAAAGTTTGAGCAAAGGAACGTATCTCACCCTCTATTACAGTATGGGAACACACCTTTGCCACAATCAGGATGTGAATCCACATTTCATGGAATTGTGCGTCAAGTTAAACCATATTAGCTAGAAGTGAGCAGCAGTATGACTAGCATGGAACCAGCCATAATAACGTTGACTAGTCTAATCCAGAAAGAAAGCTTAATAAAGCAGTGGCAGTTTCAGACGTCTAACGAGGGTAAGAAAATAATTCATTCCGTAGTTTTTATTAAGAACTTTAGTAGTGTTTTGCCTCGATTGTGAACCAAACTGCAAAGGATTCAGTTTGCAATTTCACATGTAACGGAGATGCCTCGTTGTGGGCGCTCCATGCTGCTGAAAGTTGCAGCACCTTCGCGGTTTAGGGCGTTTATGATCAAGTTCTGTGCAAGAACAACCTAAGAATCTTGTTTATTTGCCAGAAGTACATGACCCTTAGCAGGGGAATCGTAGAAAATACTCCTTTTGCCAGAAAAGTTCCAGGACAGGTTCTTTTAAAAATAGAAAATTGCACTTAACAAATAAGGATCCTAGCTTCCATCGAAACAATCCCCTTGGCTATCTATGCACAGTTTCCAGCGTTTCCGCAGGTCTTGGAAGCAAGCAGCGAAATTTTCAGCTGCGATACTTGTAAGGTCATTTGTCACAGCCAGTTGGCTATCTCCGATATCCTGATGCTTTCCCTTCAGTCGCCACTTCGCTGACGGAAACAAGAAAAAATAGCAAGGGACAGGTCGGGTGAATATAGCGGATGTAGGATAGCAATGAAAGAATGTCTGACCAGATACTCGGTAACAGATAAAGCAGTGTGAGTTCTTGCGTTGTCATGCGGTAAGTCAGCGTAACTGTAAAGCGCCAAGAACCTAAGCACAGCCCCGCTGCCTAGTGAGTTTGCGAGGAAATATGGCCAAGGTCTTTTAAAGGAAACACAGATACCAGGTTACATAAAAACATTTGTACCTTTTTAATATTGAAAACTCAGAAATTAAGAAAAGACTTGTGACTTTTCTGACAAAGGGAGTATATAGAGGAATACTTGAATACGACGCGATACTGTAATGAGCCGATATCACACAGGGATGTTTTACGAATACTAAAGGCATGCTTACGAATCTTGATTAGAGAGGTACGAGGTCATGTGCCCGACCGAGATTTGGAAATTTTTCTTCCTGTTATCGCTTCTTTAGACCCCACATAGGAAGACGCAGAGAATTCGAATTAGAATAATGCGGCAAACCATAGCGTGGCTGGAACCACAACAACCATCGAAGTGATGGTAATTGAAGGGGAAGTGGTTTCAGGCACATTAATACTGTTAACGGACATAACGGCTGTTGCAACCAGGATTCAAATAGTAGCACAAACATTAATAATGGTAGGCCACAGTGTGGTAGTCCCAGCCATGGCAGACACCGGAACAACTGCAATTCTAATCACAAAAGATGAAATAACAGCGGGTTTAATTTTTGTTGACAGTGTAAAATTGTAAAGAGGTTGGAAGCTCTCGTGCGAACCTTGCAGAACTAGCACCCTTAAAGAAAGGATATTGCGGAGACATGGCTTAGCCACAGCCTAGGGGATGTTTCCAGAATTCTATTTCGACTAAGTGCCATTGTCAAACACATTTGTAACATCTTTATTTCATGTCATTTTACGAAAAGTGACGGAATATGCCTACTTTTTACTTGTAATTAAGAGTGATTTGGAAATGACATGAAACACAGATGTTAAAAACGTGCTTGACAATAACGCTTAGTCGAAATTAGCTAATCGCATGATTAAATAAACAACGCATGACAGCCTACTACGGATCATGCTCACGTTTATTAAGCTTCTGGAGGCTGTGGATCTCCACAAACACATTTTTTAAATAAACTCAATATTCCAGTGCGGACTAGGCTGGAAAACTTAGAAGAACAGATTCAAAAGTTGTATGGAACGAAATACCTTACCTCGATCGACATGCGTTTGTCTTACTGGCAGACTGCATTGTCGGATTGATAGTAAATGTATAAGGCTTTTGTATTTGGTGAATGTAGTTACCAGTTTAACATGTTACCTTCTTGTCTCAATGTAAGTACAGACGTATGTATTGCTGTGCTTGACACGATATTGGGGCTGGGACATCCAGACAAGGCAACTGTCTACATAGATTATTTATTTACTGCCTCAATTACTTGGCAAAAATATGTGGAACCTGATGAAAGAGTAGTAATTAAGTTTGAGAAAGCCATCGTCACAGTTAACTTGAAAAACTCCAAGTTTGGACGCATATAACCTCTCCCAGTGGAATTGTACCTGAGCCAGGAAAGATGGCTACAATTAAAATTTTTCCATACCCCAAGTCCAAGAGGCAAAAACATTTTCATGATTCACCTCACATTTTTCGCACTTCGTGCCAGTGCAGCTACTAAATGGCGATGTACTGTTATGCCCATAAAAAAAAAAAAACTGCTCATTCACATTGGACCCATAATGCAAGACGGAATTCGATGGTATTAAGCAGCACCTAGTTAATTTAGAGATTCTGCAACATCCAGACATGGGTAAGGATTTCTTTCTGGCAACGGATACTTCACGTTCTGTCTTGGGGATATGCCTCTTCCAGACAGGTGAAACATCTGGGAAAAAAGAAGTTAGAATCATTGATTTCTCGAATAGAGTCCTGACAGGATGCGAATGAGCACATTCCGTGACAGAATTCGAGGCCCTCACTGTAGTGTGAGCATTGAAAAAACTCATTATTTTGTTTATGGAAAACATGTTAATGTATTCTGCGACCATTAGGTGCCCAGTTTCCCTTTGTCATGCAAGTTATTGCATTCATGACTGTCTTAATGGACGTTATCAAAAAAATGGTTCAAATGGCTCTGAGCACTATGGGACTTAACATCTGTGGTCATCAGTCCCTTAGAACTTAGAACTACTTCAACCTAACTAACCTAAGGACATCGCACACATCCATGCCCGAGGCAGGATTCGAACCTGCGACCGTAGCAGTCGCGCGGTTCCGGACTGAGCGCCTAGAACCGTGAGACCACCGCGCCCCGCAGGAGGACGTTATCCTTAGAGGAATATGACTTCGAGATTCTTCATATAAGTGGACAGGATAACATAGCAGTGGATGCCTTACTGTGGCTACCCCAAGATCTATTGGAATTCGCGGACACGGTAAAAAATTCTTCAGAGTACAAGGTACTTCTGATCAGAGATGCTACATACATACAACGTTACCAGAGTATGTGTAGGAACATAGGACCACTGCGGGATGTAGACCCTATGTGGAGAAACATAAAAGGAACATTAAGGACCGAATCTATACACACATTTAGTCAACATTACTAGTAGCATGAAGAAGTGTTATACTACAGACACAACACTAAGCCCAATAAATGGTCTGTTTGTGTTTGTGTGTGTGTTTGTGTGTTTGTTTTGTGAGTGCGCGCCCGCTAGTCATGTAGAGGATTATGTTTGGTACAAATCATAATACCTGGGGCATTTTGGCATGAAGAAGTGCACAGACAAGATAACCAGTGTTGTAATTACCCAAACCTGAAGAAACGGGTACAGAGGTACGAAGAACATGTCATTTGCCAAAAGGCTAAGCCTGTATACGCGTGCAACAAAACTGAACTGTATTCTATGCTGCCGATGAAATACTTGCAAATCATTGCTTTGGCTGTAACAGAACCATTTACAACTGCCAGGGAGTGGTGGGCGTATTAAGTACTTAGTTACTATGTATGACACCTTTAGTAAATAGGTTAAGATATACCCAATAATGGATAGTTCCTGACTTCCTGTCAGTGGTAGGAAAACACATATCGATTTTATCTGATAATGTTTCCTATTTTGTACGTATTAAGTGGAAAAATTTCATGGAACTACAGGATATAAAGCATATTTCAATATCGTACTTCAGCCCGAGCAGTAAACCTGTAAAGAGAATATTTCGAGACTTGACTCGATTTATAAGAACTTATGCTTATGCCAAGCAAACCAAATGGGTCGACTATGTCATTCCGTTTGAAACAACGTATAATACTCTACCTCATACCTACACCTTCAGATCATACGTTTCCAGTTACAGAATCCAATGAATCATGAAATCATCTTCCTAAGATAGAAATAAATGAAACAAGCCAGGAAGATAAAATAGAGCAACCTCTAGGCACTCTTGCAGAGCAATTTGGGCTTCGCAAGAAACAGTTTGACAAAAGACTAACAGAAACACAATCATAGAATGTTGGAAATCTAGTTTTCCTTAGGTTCCATCCGAAGACATCACTAATTAAAAAGAAAACCAAAAAATGGCATTTATTGTATAATGCGCAACATAAAATTTTTAGCATACCTCATGAGTGTTGTTATGTGTTGGGACATCCTAACAGTAATGAAGTAAGCGGCTTATAGCCTCAAGTGGACGTCAAGAGGTTTTATACATAATGGGAATTATTTTGGTGAAACAGTAATCAAATATTCTTCTGCATAATAGTTCTAGGTATTAGAAATTGCGTATGCAAGAACACTTTGTTATTTGAAGTGAGAATCAACACACACTACTTGTTGGTTCAAATGGCTCTGAGCACTATGGGACTCAACTGCTGTGGTCATAAGTCCCCTAGAACTTAGAACTACTTAAACCTAACTAACCTAAGGACATCACACACTGTGGTACGAATAATCACGCTGTAACAGCATGCGTTTTCAGAAATGCTAAGTTCACAAAGGTACTTGTATCACATTGGAACGACCGAAATGAAATGTTCAAACATACCTACGTTCTGTATTTTAATTTAAAAAGCCTACCTGTTACCAACCGTTCGTCTAAAATTGTGAGCCATGTGTCTGTGACTACAACAGCGCCATCTATCACAAAGCGAAAAAAGTGGTCCAACTAAAACATTCATATTTCTTTACGTACTACACGAATATGTAATAAAAATGAGGGTTTCTATTTAAAAAAACGCGGTTGACATTCGTTTGACCTATGGCAGCGCCATCTAGCGGGCCAACCATAGCGCCATCTAGTTTCCCCCTTCAAGCTAGACGAGTTTCGTTCTTTGTAGTTTTTTCGTTTGATGCTTATTTCGTGAGATATTTGGCCCGTTCACTATCAGTTGACCACCCTGTGTACTTGTATGAATATTGTGTCTATTCTTTCGGACATGTCCGAAAGAACAGGCACCATATTCATACAAGTATACAGTTCTGGCAATACCGGCTATGATCTTATTCTTCTGTGCGGATGCACACATATTCCCTGATCTCTTAGGGGACTTGGTAAGAATGTCTTTCGTGAGTAATGAGTGTGTTGGGTGGGACACTACAAATGTAGTGTGTGGACATACAAGGTGAGAATGTGGGTCTCGTGGGAGGCGTGCGCGAGATAGTCCCTGCAGTCGCACCATCCTCCGTGCCCTCGGTAGCTCAGATGGACAGAACGTCTGCCATGTGAGGAGGAGATCGCGATTTCGAGTCCCGGTCGGGGCACACATTTTCACCTGTCCCCGTTGATATATATTAACGCCAGTTAGCAGTTGAAGATATTAACATCATTCTAATTTCATAAGTGAATTACATCAAAATAACGTAGAAAACAGAGACAGAACACACAGAAATTTTATCTGAGTTTGCAAATGATGCGACCAAGTCAAAGAACGCTTAAAGACAATTGCTTATTTTGTAATGTAAAAACTATGTAATGTAGAGAGGTTTGTGATCACTCTGCTTATGGTCTTATCGCTGCGCAGCTTGTAATAGCTGGATACTCTTATTTTGCTCGGTTGATAAAAGATCTGTATTGCTGGAAATTATATATTTTTAACGTTACTATGTAATTTACTTGTTAAAGTGATTTGTGATATTATTTATGAGTTATTACTCAGGTACTAATATTAAGGTTCTTCAGAATTTCAGCAAGTTTTAGGTGCACCAGAATGCAGATTGCCAAGTATGTTCCAGCATTGACGCGGCTAACAGTTTTATATTCTGTCAAAAGTATTAAATGTTCTCTTTAGGTTTAAGTAAAAGCTACATTACATCAGCAACACGTATATAGGATCATATTTTCCCTGTCAGTAAGAGAACATCAAGTTCTTGACTGAAAATCTGCTTTTATGTCAAGGGCAATGTCTTACTCAGATCACTGCTAGCGATTCTTTATTAAATCCGCCTTACTGTGAGACGAATAATATTACATTCCGAATTCATATAACAGTACTGTAATTCTATCTCTCTCTAATAAATACGTGGGCATAAACTGTGGGCTCTTCTTGTAGAAAATCCCGCAACTGCATTAACATTTAATTATACTACGAATAACGTCATATTTTTACATTAGTTCAACCCTTTTAAGAATTACACTACTGGTATACTCAACGACGAACCTGGGTGCACGAATGGAAAAACGTCATTTTTTCGGATGAATCCAGGTTCTATTTACAGTATCTGAATGGTCGCATCCGTGTTTGGCAACTTCGCGGTGAACGCACGTTGGAAGCGTGTATTCGTCATCGCCATACTGGCGTATCACCGGGCATGATGGTATGGGGTGCCATTGTTTACACGTCTCGGTCGCATCTTGTTCGCATTGACGGCACTTTGAACAGTGGACGTTATATTTCAGATGTGTTACGACCCGTGGCTCTACCCTTGATTCGATCCCTGAGAAACCCTACATTTCAGCAGGATAATGCACGACCGCATGTTGCAGGTCCTGTACGGGCTTTTCTGGATACAGAACACGTTCGACTGCTGCCCTGCCCAGCACATTCTCCAGATCTCTCACCAATTGAAAACGTCTGGTCAATGGTGGCCGAGCAACTGGCTCGTCACAATACGCCAGTAACTACTCTTGATGAACTGTGGTATCGTGTTGAGGCTGCATGGGCAGCTCTACCTGTACACGCCATCCAAGCTCTGTTTGACTCAATGCGCAGGCGTATCAAGGCCGTTATACGGCCAGAGGTGGTTGTTCTGGGTACTGATTTCTCAGGATCTGTGCACCCAAATTGCGTGAAAATGTAATCACATGTCAGTTCTAGTATAATATATTTGTCCAATGAATAGTCGTGTATGATGTGCATTTCTTCTTGGCGTAGCAATTTTAATGGCCAGTAGTGTAATATATTCTGTGCCCGGTAGCCGATGTCTGAGATGAAGACAGTCTTAGATCAGTCAAGAGCTGCGTCTTGTCCAATAAAGAATCTACGCGGCGTTAGCTGGTATGGTGTGGGGTGCAAACGAATGTGGATGATATAGATAATATAGATAAATAATATAGATAATATAGATAAATGTAAATTAAGGCAGATGGATAGGAAAAAGAATCCTGTAATGTTGAACCATTACGAGTGATAGGTCTCAACATGCTTTATATTGTGAGGTATCAAAAATAAGGTCCTAATGTTAATCAGAAATCCTCGCGTACATCGTGTAACTCGATTTTTGAATGCTGATATTGCTCACTATACTTGAAATTACCAGTGGCAACGAACAGCTCCGATGGCAGCAGCTCTCTCTCAGAGCCTGGAATCGAAAGCCCTCTCTGGCGTCCTGGCATCGAAGGCGTTCCGTCCAGAGTGCTCCCCCAAGACAAAGAGGTCTATTACTGACAGAGAATGAAGCTTTAGTGTTCCTGTGTGAGAGAGTGACTTGTGAAAGACTGTGATCACCAATGACAGTGATTCTTCTGACTTCTGACCAAACAGATCCAGTCTAACAAGGCAGCGGTACCCCTTCCATACTCAGTTTTGATGTAATTAACCAACAGTGGCAACCTCTGACTCCCACACCTGGCCTAATCCGCGTTTCAGACAATAAGGCCTTCTACAGATGTGCACAAGCGAGTTCTGTTCTTCAACTCCAGAATTTATTTGCAATAGCCAATCTTAATTGCTCTCACTATTTCTTAGCAGAGTCAACAACAATTCAATTGGCTTGGCACCAACCCAACGGCTGGAGGTGGCCTACTCCCACGCACAAAAGAGCCGAATGGCCTCTTCCCACTTGACCTCACAGATCTTATCTCTGAACTGTCCTGCGCTCAACGGTTTCCAGAATAATGGCATCCTCCAGGGCGCAGTGCATTACGATGCTGCATGCCTGGCACTTCATTACTAATAACATTCTGTCTCTTAGGTTGTTAACACAGGTGGCAACTGTCTGATGGATCTTGGCCAACACCCAGTACACTGCGCCCAGTGACTCCTATCTGGCTCCTCCTCTTCCCGTCACAGAAGCAGCGCGTTTCTTTTAAAAAGGAATGTGACCTGTTAATGGGCCGACACTGGCTGGCTCTCCACTGTTCTGCTAACGTCCGCTCAACATGTGTTCAACAGAATTCCCAATTACTCATTTAAACAACCCTCCAGAATAAGAAATTAATTTGGAAGTAAGTAGTAAGATGAGGCAATCACTAACGCTAACTTTAACCATACACATATTCTCATTTCCAGCTGTGAATTAACTTAAACGAGACAGTTGTATCGATCTTATGGAACTTGATTATGATACATGGCAGTTTTACCACAAATATTCGCGTAATACTTTGACGGTAAGATGGAGCATTTACATATTTTGCAAGCTAGATAATAAACTCGCTGATAGGATATTTGATCATTAAGGTACATTCAGATGTTCATTGACGCCCATACACTTACCGTTCCACAAAGTTAGTGTTCCTCTTGTTAACCTGTTCTTAAAGGAAGTCAGATAGCATGTAATAAAACTTTCATGAGTCAGTATTTACAGATTATAAGAGCACCTACTAAACAGGGCAATTTCCTGTAGACCGTCTTACAGGTACTCAGAAATTAATAACAAGGGCTCACTGTACGGTCAGCCTACCGTTGGTATGCCTACGTTTTTGTAAACAGACGCTTACATAAGAATCTACATCTACATGTATACTCTAAAAACACTGTACAGAGCAGGACTGACGCTCGAGGATGGACACTAGACATTATTGTTACAGCATGTTTGTGACCAGTGAATACTTTGTGTATAAGTTTAGATTTCGCCCATTGATATTATCCTGTAAGACAAATGAATGGAAGAATGCAAGGATTCTGACTTTTTCATTGCTAAAATCAGCGAGAAGTTGCAGAGCAAGAATGATTGTAATGATCTGTAATGTGAGATTTTTAGTTCCAGATCTGAACAATATACGCAGTCATGAATTCTGAACATTAAGATTTACCTATTTCCTTAAAAAAAAAAAAAAAAGAAAGGTTCAAATGGCTCTGAGGACTATGGGACTTAACATCTGAGGTCATCAGTCCCCTAGAACTTAGAACTACGTAAACGTAACTAACCTAAGGACATCACACACATCCATGCCCGAGGCAGGATTCGAACCTGCGACCGTAGCGGTCGCGCGGTTCCAGACTGTAGAGCCTATTTCCTTACTCCTGTTACCAATAAATAAAGGTGGTACCGGGTATAAGTTGTCGTATTTTAAGTGTTAACTGAGGACAGTGTTCTGAACAACATTATATCAGTATTTACTTCATTTGCAGGGTAATAACTATAGCTATTACAAGTCGTATGTTTTTAGTTAGAATAGTACCTCCAAGTAGATGTGGCAGGATGAGCCATCAACGCTTATTTTCTCCTGGACAGCAGGTCAGGTTTTGAAGTGTGGACACGTGGAAGGAAAACAATTAATTTATACTGACAGGCATAGTGCACTTAGCGGTAAAGTTACGAACGTGCAGAAAACATCGGGTCGTAAAGACTGCGACGTGTTTGTGGGAAGACTGTTCGATGCAGAGAGAAAAAAAAAAAACCAACATACTGATGTGTATACATATTAAGGTAACTCACATAAACGTATCTGAACTTAAACCCATTACACAGTGTATATACCCTATTTTGTAAAGAAGAGACTGAACTCTGTTTTTTGTTCATCAACGACAACTTACCCAGAACTAATCAATAATTTTCTGTGTTTCTAAATAGTGAAATAAAAACTTTAGCGTTTCCTTGCGGATGATACGTAAAGAGCGTTTCTACGACATACAGATTTTTTGTAGCACAACATCTTTTTCTTCCAAACACTGCACAGTCTAGAGCCAACGGCGAAGATGTACGGAGAGACACGAGATGCTGCGGAAGTGACGAGCCGCCCGGAGCTAGTCGCCGGCGTTAACGGTTTTATTCAGCCCGGCACGCGATGCCGCCACGGCGCTATCGGATCATCAATATCAGAGCTGTCGCATCTCGACCACCCATTGTCAGCTGACAATAACTCACTGAAGCGGTGCGATAATTTTCTGCCGGAGAACACAATGCCACGTAAACGCTCTCGCTCAGTGAATGGAGTAGAGCAATTTAGTAACTCACTTCAACCAAACTCCTGTTTCCTGTCGTATCGTTTTGAAACTCCATCTAAGAATCTCGCAAACTGTTAAACTGAGGTGACAAAAGTCAGAAATAGCGATATGTACATATACAGTTGGCGGTAATATCGCGTACACAAGATATAACAGGGACGTGTATTCACGGAGCTGTCATTTGTACTCACAAGGGAACCTCCCCATCGCACCCCCCCTCAGATTTAGTTATAAATTGACACAGTGGATAGGCCTTGAAAAACTGAACACAGATCAATAGAGAAAACAAGAAGAAGTTTTATGGAACTATGAAAAAATAAGCAAAATATACAAACTGAGTAGTCCATGTGCAAGATATGCAACATTAGGGACAGTGAAAGTGTAGGACAGCCGTGGTCCCGTGGTTAGAGTGAGCAACTGCGGTACGAAAGGTCTTGGGTTCGAGTCCTCCCTCAAGTGAAAATTTTACTTTTTTTATTTTCGCAAAGTTACGATCTGACCGTTCGTTCATTGACGTCTCTGTTCACTGCAATAAGTTCAGTGTCTGTGTTTTGGGACCGCACCGCAAAACCGTGCGATTAGTAGACGAAAGGACGTGCCTCTCCAATGGTAACCGAAAACATTTGATCGCAAGGTCATAGGTCAACCGATTCCTCCACAGGAAAACACGTCTGATATATTCTATACGACACTGGTGACGGCATGTGCGTCCCATGACAGGAATATGTTGTCGACCCACCTAACTTGCACACAAGGCGAATGGGTACAAAGATTCTTCTACCTTGCCCGATTTAGGTTTTCTTGTGAATGTGATAATCACTCCCAAAAAAGTGATGAAAACACAAGAGTTTGTCACATAAACTGCAACAAATGAATGCAACAGCTTCACAGTCGCACAGTTTTCCCTGTGCTCTGTCAAAACATATGTTTTTTACGTTTCCAAATGTTTCCGTGTGTATACCATAAAATTGTGCATATGTCCAAGCAAATCTGAACATGCCCTGGAATTTTGGAGAGCGAAGTTGATTATGTGTGAGAGCCTGAACTTTGATAATTGTCTGAAAATAAAAAATTAAACTTTTCTCTCGAGAGAAGATTCGAACCCAGGACCTCGCGTTCCGCAGCTGCTCACGCTAACCACGGGACCACGGCGCTCGTAAGCTTGCACTCTCCTAAATGTTGCATACATTGCGCATGGACTACTCAGTTTGTATATTTTGCTTATTTTTTCCTAGTTCCACACAACTTCTTCCTGTTTTCTCGATTGATCTGTGTTCAGTTTTTCATGGCCCATCCCTGTGCCAGCTTATAACTAAATCTGAGGGGGATGCGTCGGGAGGTTCCCTTGTCAGGTGACACACGTGGAAAGGCTTCCGACGAAATTATGGCCGCGTGAATGGAATTAATAGACTTTGAACACGGAATGGTTGTTGCTGATAGACGTATGGGACATTCCGTTTAGGAAATCGTTAGGGAATTCGTATTTCGAGATCTACAGTATCATTAATGTTTCGAGAACACCAAATTTCAGGCATTACTTCTCACCGCGGACAGCACCTTCACTTAACGACAGACAGTAGCGGTGCTTGCGTAGAGTTGTCAGTGCTAACAGACAAGCAGCATAGCGTGAAATAATCGCAGAAATCCGTGTGGGACAGTGCGATGAAATTTGGAGTCAATGAGCGTTGGCAGCGGACGCACGACGCGAGTGTCTTTACCAACAGCACGACATCGCCTGCAGCGACTGTCTTCGGCTCGTGGTCATATCGGTTGGACCCTAGACGACTGGTAAACCGTGGCCTGGTCAGATCAGTCCCGATTTCATTTGGTAAGAGCTGATGTGGAGTGCGAGTGTGGCGCAAACCCCACGAAGCCACGGACCTAAGTTGTCAATAAGTCACCGTGCAAGCTGGTAGCGACTGAGTAATTGTGTGGGCTATGTCTACATAGAGCGGACTCGGTCGTCTGGTCCAAGCGAACCGATCATTGATTGGAAATGGTTACGTTCGGCTACTTGGAGACGATTTGCAGCCATTCATGGACTTCATGTTCGCAAGCAACGATGTCATGTACGGGGCCACATTTGTTCTCGACTGGTTTCATCTACATCTACATGGATACTCTGCAAATCACATTTAAAACCTGGTAGAGAGTTGATCGAACGACCTTCAGAATTCTTTATTATTCCAATCTCGTATATCGCGCGGAAAGAATGAACACCTATATCTTTCCGACCGAGCTCTGATTTCCCTTATTTTATCTTGGCGATCGTTCCTCCCTTTGTAAGTGGGTGTCAACAAAATATTTTCGCATTCGGAGGAGAAAGTTGGTGACTGGAATTTCGTGAGAAGATTCCGTCGCAACGAAAAACGCCTTTCTTTTAATGATGTCCAGCCCAAATCCTGTATCATTTCTGTGACACTCTCTCTCATATTTCGCGATAATACAAAACGTGCTGCCTTCCTTTCAACTTTTTCTATGTACTCCGTCAGTCCTACCTGGTAAGGATCCCACACCGCGCAGCAGTATTCTAAAAGAGGACGGACGGACAAGCGTAGTGTAGGCAGTCTCCTTAGTAGGTCTGTTACAGTTTCTAAGTGTCCTGGCAATAAAACGCAGTGTTTGGTTAGCCTTCCCCACAACATTTTCTATGTGTTCCTTCCAATTTAAGTTGTTCGTAACTGTAATACCTAGGTATTTAGTTGAATTTACGGCTTTTAGATTAAACTGATTTATCGTATAACCGAAGTTTAACGAGCTCCTTTTAGCACTCATGAGGGTTACCTCACACTTTTCGTTATTTAAGGACAGCTGCCATTATTCGCACCATTCCGATATTTCTTCTAAATCGTTCTACAGTTTGTTTTGATATTCTGATGACTTTATTAGTCGATAAACGACAGCGTCATCCGCAAACAACCGAAGATGACTGCTCAGATTGTCTCCCAAATCATTTATATAGATAAGGAACAGCAAAGGACCTATAACACTACGTTGGGGTACGCCAGAAATCACTTCTGTTTTACTCGATGACTTTCTGTCAGTTACTACGAACTGTGACCTCTCTGACAGGAAATCACAGATCCAGTCACATAACTGAGACGATATTCCTTAAGCAAGCAATTTCACTACGAGCCGCTTGTGTGGTACGGTGTCAAAAGCCTTCCGGAAATCCAGAAATACGGAATCGATCTAAAATCACTTCTCTTTTACTCTATGACTTTCCGTCATTTACTACGAACTGTGACCTCTCTGACGGGAAATCACAGACGCAGTCACATAACTGAGACTATATTCCACGAGCACGCTATTTCACTATGAGCCGCTTGTGTGGTACAGTGTCAAAAACCTTCCGGAAATCCAGAAATACGGAATCGATCTAAACTCCCTTGTGAATAGCACTCAGCACCTCATGCGAATAAAGAGCTAGATGTGTTTCACAAGAACGATGTTTTCTAAACCCATGTTGACTGTGTGTCAACAGACCGTTTTCTTCGAGGTAATTCATTGTGTTCGAACACAATATATGTTTGAAGAACATTCTGGACAATTCGAGCCCTTGATTTTACCACTTAAATCGTGCGACGTTAATACCACAAGAGAATCATGGGACGTAAACGAGAGGTCATTTCGTGCACAACATCCTGCACCGGCAACACTCCGGAAGGCTGTAGAGGCGGCGTGGCTCAGTACTGCTGGCGGTGACTTTGAACGACTTGTTGAGTCGGATCCAAGTCGAGTTGCTGCACTACTCCGGGCAAAAGGAGGTCCGACACGACGTTAGGAGGTATCCCATGACTTTTGTCACCTCAGTGTACACTGGTGTGCAAGATGTAAGTTGTATTGTATTGTATTGTATTTTAACCGGGGATCTAGAAACGACGGAGAGGCTCCGTCCCCGCCGCAGGCGCAGTGGTCCACAACCCCACGACTACTACCGCAGTCCACTTCACCGCTCCGCCGCCCCACACCGAACCCAGGTTCATTGTACGGTTCGGCCCCCGGTGGACCCCCCCCCCCCCCCCCAGGGAATGTCTCACACCAGACGAGTGTAACCCCTATGTTTGCGTGGTAGAGTAATGGTGGTGGACGCGTACGGGGAGAACTTGTTTGCGCAGCAATCGCCGACATATTGTAGCTGACGCGGAATAAGGGGAACCAGCCCGCATTCGCCGAGGCAGATGGAAAACTGCCTAAAAACCATCCACAGACTGGCCGACTCACCGGACCTCGACACAAGCCCTCCGGGCGGATTCGTGCCCAGGACCAGGCGCTCCTTCCCACTCCGAAAATGTAAGTTACTTTCGAATGATATGTCGCTTCCAAGTAGCATACCTTGGTGAAACTTGGACCGTGCATAGAAAGAACTGTTTCGGTATAGTATAGAAACTAATTGAAAGAAATATACAATGTGACGAACAGAGACGATACTTTCATTCGAAGACAGTAATTACGTTGTAGTCACTGTGATTTACACTGGTGCCCTGGACTTTACAAAAGGTGGTCGTGGTTCTTAATAAGGTGTGTTATAACCACGGACGGCAGCACATGCTGCCATGATGGCCACAAAGTTAATAAGAAGTTCTTGTGGTACGACATTCCATTGCTTCACCAGCGCCGTTGACTACTGGTGGACGGTTGTTGGTACTTGCTGACGTGCTGTAATACATCTCTTCAACGCGTCACACGTACTCGATGGGATGTAAGTCCGGGGGAATGGCAGGCCAGTCCATTTACCGAATATCCTCTCCTTTCAACAGCCCCCCCCCCCCCCCGCCCGCACTGTTCGATCCAGTCGCACACTATCATCCATAAAAATGAAGTCAGTATCTAGTGCACCCCTAAAACAGACGAACACGAGGAGGAAGCTGAATGTTTCAATGACGTTTACACAGATTTCGAGGTCAGTACGTACACGCAACATCATCCCTCTCAACACCATAAGGCCTGGATCACGAAACTATCATTTTCGACAAAGCTCGACATACCCCCATAGGAGGAGAGGTGGAAACACGTAATGCACCCAGGAATGTTGTTTTAGTGGACCAGGGGCTACCATAAACTGCGGTGACTTTAGTGTAATTTCAGAATAAAATTCAGTCGCCAGTTGCACAGTTACAGTTATTTCAATTTAGCAGTTTCAAACCGACAAGGAAGATCAAAGAGTGTCTTAGATCGGTAAAGGGCAGGTGGAGAAATCGGCCGTGGCAGAGCACGCACTGAATGAGAGCGACCACGTTATAAAATTCCCCGACACGGAAGTTCTGGTTGTAAACAGTTTCAACAAGAAACAGGAAAGCCTGAAGGTAAACGGATCCTGGCTTTCCGTACTGCAGCGAGCGACCGTTGCAGGTAGCAAGAGGAGAACCGCACCGGAAATGGCCGAGGAGAAGCCCGCGGACGTTGGCGCGCCACATATAATACAGGGTGGTCCATTGATAGTGACCGAGCCAAATATCTCACGAAATAAACATACAGCGAAAAAACTACAAAGAACGAAACTCGTCTAGCTTGAAGGGGAAAACCAGATGGCGCTATGGTTGATCCGCTAGATGGCACTGCTATAGGTCAAACGAATATCAACTGCTTTTTTTTTAAAAATAGGAACTCCCATTTTTTATTATATATTCGTGTAGTACGTAAAGAAATGTAGATGTTTTAGTTGGACCACTTTTTTCGCTTAGTGATAGATGGCGCTGTAATAATCACAAACGTATAAGTACGTGGTAGCACGTAACATTCCACCAGTGCGGACGGTATTTGCTTCGTGATAACATTACCCGTGTTAAAATGGACCGTTTACCAATTGCGGAAAAGGTCGATATCGTGTTGATGTATGGCTATTGTGATCAAAATGCCCAACGGGCGTGTGCTATGTATGCTGCTCGGTATCCTGGACGACATCATCCAAGTGTCCGGACCGTTCGCCGGATAGTTACGTTATTTATGGAGACAGGAAGTGTTCAGCCACATGCGAAACGTTAACCACGACCTGCAACAAATGATGATGCCCAAGCAGGTGTTTTAACTGCTGTCGCGGCTAATCCGCACATCAGTAGCAGACAAATTGCGCGAGAATCGGGAATCTCAAAAACGTCGGTGTTGAGAATGCTAATCGAGAATCTCAAAAACGTCGGTGTTGAGAATGCTACATCAACATCGATTGCACCCGTGCCATATTTCTACGCACCAGGAATTGCATGGCGACGACTTTGAACGTCGCGTACAGTTCTGCCACTGGGCCCAAGAGAAATTACGGGAGAGGACAGATTTTTTGAACACGTTCTACTTAGCGACAAAGCGTCATTCACCAACATCGGTAACGTAAACCGGTATAATATGCACTATTGGGCAACGGAAAATTCACGATGACTGCGACAAGTGGAACATCAGCGACCTTGGCGGGTTTATGTATGGTGCGGCAGTACGGGAGGAAGGATAATTGGCCCCAATTTTATAGATGGCAATCTAAATGGTGCAATGCATGCTGATTTTCTACGTAATGTTCTACCGATGTTACAACAAGATGTGTCAGTGCATGACAGAATGGCGATGTACTTCCAACATGATGGATGTTCGTCATATAGCTAGCGTGCGGTTGAAGAGGTATTGAATAGCATATTTCATGACAGGCGGATTGGTCGTCGAAGCACCATACCATGGCCCGCACGTTCACCGGATCTGACGTCCACGGATTTCTTTCTGTGGGGAAAGTTGAGGGATATTTGCTATCGTGATCCACCGACAACGCCTGACAACATGCGTCAGCGCATTGTCAATGCATGTGCGAACATTACGGAAGGCGAACTACTCGCTGTTGAGAGGAATGTCGTTACACGTATTGCCAAATGCATTGTGGTTGATGGACATCATTTTGAGCATTTATTGCATTAATGTGGTATTTACAGGTAATCACGCCGTAACAGCATGTGTTCTCAGAAATGATAAGTTCGCAAAGGTGCATGTATCACATTTGAACAACCGAAATTAAATGTTGAAACGTACCTACGTCCTGTATTTTAACTTAAAAAACCTAACTGTTGCCAACTGTTCGTCTAAAATTGCAAGCCATATGTTTGTGACTATTACAGCGCCATCTATCAAAAAGCGAAAAAAATGATCCAATTAAGACATTCATATTTCTTTACGTACTACACGAATATGTGGTAAAAATGGGGGTTCCTATTTTAAAAAACGCAGTTGATATGCGTTTGACCTGTGGCAGCGCCATCTAGCGAGCCAACCATAGCGCCATCTGGTTTCCCCCTTCAAGCTAGACAAGTTTCGTACTTCCTAGTTTTTCGTTTGACGCTTATTTCGTGAGTTATTTGGACCGGTCACGATCAATGGACCACCCTGTGTAGTCTGGAGCCGCGAGCTCGGCTCCAGTTCACCACCGGCAATGGAGGGCGAAAGTTTGACAATGCCAGCCACTCGTGCTGGCGAAACGTCAGTAAAATCATTAGATGAACGTCGACCGAAGAACCCGAGAAGCCAATAGGCAGTTTGTCAACAAGTATCCAAGAAAGCCTTAACAATTTTGTAGTTTCAATAAGGTTAGTTCTCGTCTTCAGAAGTCCACAACGTTTGGGGTGTTATAAATCATTAGATCTTGGCCACAGAATATTCAATTAAATTGACCAAGAATGACGCTAATACTGTGGGAGATACCAAAAGTTACCTGGAAGACTGCATGGGGAATAAAGCAGCAACATCCTCATCAGTGCAGCTCACGAATACAAAATTAAAGAATCAAAAATTACAGTTTACAATAAATCAAAGGGGCAACACAAGTTGCGCATAATAAATAAGCGAGTAAGCGAGTTGCTCGGAATATGGATTGCGTTACTTAAATTTCCTCAAGATGGTTACTAAGACGCTATCCCTCAAAATTATCTCTCCAGACGCTAGCCGGCCGCCGATTGATTCTCGCCGTACCTGCTCCTTCCCAACTCCCCATTAAAATAAATAAATAAATAAAAGAAGTCACGATTGGTCAGCCTGATACTTCTCCTTTGAATGTAAAGAATGACAGTGCTGGAAAAACTCTTACGTTATTTAATTTTCAAACAGGTGAGCAAAACTCAACGTACTCACAGTTTTCTCTCTACTTATTCTGATCATCACTAAACTGACACACAATATTTTAGAGCAACGCGATCTGACTTTCAATAATCCCTACAAAAGAATGGCCCTGACTAACAATAACTTATACCTTTCATGAATCACTTACCTCACAATAATCTTCGTGACTCGAACTACTGGAATACAGCGAGCGCCAATACTGCCACCCAAATAAAAGTTTCTAACTACTGAAGGCACTAACTACGGATAGACGTAGTTAGCAAATGAAAGATTTTGATAGAGAACAAACAATGTATTTACCTTTATAGCGTCCAAAAGTCATTATATATATATATATATATATATATATATATATATATATATATATATATATATATAACTTTGTGACAACCGATTAAACAAATTTCCTTTTTTCTGATGGACACACGTCCACAACGTCCGCTCATAGTAATCTCTGAAAACTGTGGCATCTCTCTCCCCACATCCACCACTGCTGGCGGCTCACCTCCAACTGTCCAACGCTACGCGCTGTTCACATTCAACTGCCCAGCACCACACAATCAAATATTCCAACAATGATCCAACCAGCCACAGAGTGCACACAACGCAGTCAGCGATTTTCATACAGAGCACTACGTGGCGTTACGAACATCAAACCCTAAACAGCCTACTTACAAGCCTTACACACCGAGAATACAGTTTAGAAGGACGTAATTCTATTGAGTGAACCAAATTTTTAGAGCAAACACAACTGAGTCCCCCATTCTGGTCAGAAGATCGTGTGGTGTCTTGCTCTCTGACGTTCATCCATAAAGGCAAAAATGTCGTTCCCAGTTATTATCTGGGGTCTGTAGGTTGGCCGTAGTATTGACCGACCAGACGGGTGCATGTGATAGGCCAGATCTCTAAAACTGTGGAGTAATTTACTACCTGGCTTCTGAAAAACTGCCTGTATCTTCAAAAGAGGCACTCTGCCTTCTGCCGACAAACGAGGCCTTATAAACATTTCCGGCGACGCACCACCCCATTCTGTAGGGTACGAGACTACCTTTCGAACCACACAGCTCTAGTATTCTCAGTAAAATAACCGCGAAATAGCGACAGAAAATAAATTAATGTCGCCCACTGATATGTGACAGTCACACAGTGCATGACACTTGTCCTCTTTGGTTCAGATCATTTCTGTTCTCTCACTGCGTTACAAGGGTGTGTAATGGTACACCATTCATTGTACACACTTCGAACAGTTCGTGTTGATACATGAGCAACTTGGATAATATTTTCACGACATAGTAATGGGCACAACCAGGTGGGACAACTGTTTTCTGCCATTCTGTCACGTCTTCACGTCGATCTGTTTTATTACACTCATTCAAATGGTTCAAATGGCTCTGAGCACTATGGGACTTAACTGCTAAGGTCATCAGTCCCCTAGAACTTAGAACTACTTAAACCTAACTAACCTAAGGACATCACACACATCCATGCCCGAGACAGGATTCGAACCTGCGACCGTAGCGGTAGCGCGGTTCCAGACTGAAGCGCCTAGCACCGCTCGGCAACTCCGGCCGGCTGCACTCATTCAATTAGAGTGAGTTGTGTATTCACACAATCTCTTTGCTACAACTTATGCAAGGACTAGTGGGAAACGTGATCAGCTGGTGGCAGTTCTACTCAATGGTTAGAGCTCCAAAGCGATCAGTGTGCTCATTTAAAGGGGTGAGAAATATTTGTTTTGTGGCGTACGCATATTCTGTATACTGTATCACGATATACAGATCGGAGGTAGCCGGAAAACTATCAGTGGACATTAATATGTGATGTGTCCACACTTTGCCTGTACGACGGCTTGGCCCGCATCTCGTGGTCGTGCGTAGCGTTCTCGCTTCCCACGCCCGGGTTCCCGGGTTCGATTCCCGGCGGGGTCAGGGATTTTCTGTGCCTCGTGATGGCTGGGTGTTGTGTGCTGTCCTTAGGTTAGTTAGGTTTAAGTAGTTCTAAGTTCTAGGGGACTGATGACCATAGATGTTAAGTCCCATAGTGCTCAGAGCCATTTGAAGCATTTTCGTACGACGGCTTGAATGCTGGGGACAATTTCAGTGAGGTGTTTGAATGTCTGTGGAGGAAAGACATCCCATTCTTTCTCAAGAGCCGAAACCAGAGATGGTAGTGATGTTCGACGCCGGGATCTGGAGCGAAGTCGATGTTACAACTCATCTCAAAGGTGTTTCATTGAAGTCCAGGTCATAACTGTGGGTGGAGAGTTCATTCACGAGTGTTATTGTCCACACACCATTGCGTCACATATGTTGCTTATCACAGGGTGCACTGCCGTGCTATACAATGTATCATTATTCCCGAACTGCCCTCTATCGTGTACAGTACACAGTTCTGTAAGACATGTTCATTTCCTTCCACATCTATTGTGGAATAACGTGTCCACTAGCGAATCACGAAAAACACCCCAATGTCGTAACGCCACCTCCGCCATGCTTCACTGCTGGCACTACACATACTGGCAGGTAATATTCTCCTAAAATTCGTGAAACCTAAGCCCTTCCATCACACTGCCACAGGGAATTGCGTGATTCATCACTACACTCGTCCAAATCATCCACCATGCAGCGGTTTCGCTCTTTATATGACCTCAGACGTCGCTGATTATTCTTTTTAACTCATTATACTCAGTCATTGTGTTGGATAGACTGCTAATAGTATTTGGGTACACGTTCATTTCCTTCCACATCTAGTGTGGAATAACGGGTCCATTTATGACCGCACTCCGCAATGCTGGACGGTCCGTTAGTTCATGGGGACCCTCTCCTCTTGGTCTAGCTGTGGTTGCTTCTTCACGTTTTCGCTTCACAGTCACGTCGGCAAAAGTCGACTTGAGAAGCTTCAGAAGGCCTGAAATGTCCCCGTTGATTTTGTTACTCAAGTGACATTGAGTGACTTGTCCACGTTGGAAGACACTGATCTCTCCTAACCTACCAATCTTCCTGTTACTGCTCCTCTACTGACAACACGATAGGCTATTTTCCAATGTTAAAAAATAGTTTGGATTGTTGTTATTCCGAATGTTTGTAACTTTAAAATAGCACTTTCGGTCAATATTCTCAAAACATATTTGTTATTTTTATGTACGCTCAAAAATAATTAAATTCCAAGATTTGGTCACGTGATCGAAAACGCTCTCTTATTGGCTGAAGTTCTACTGACGTCGCAGTCTGTGAGCAAGACGAAGCTATACGTGTGTTCTAAGAGTGTTAGCCTAAGTTAATAGTGTTTACATACTTCTTCTGCAACAATTATTTAGTGATGGAAAACGCAATTTACAACTTCTAAGTAACAATGGAAAGGAATTCGTGAAGGCTGATATTGGGAACCTTCCGAATGTTGATGCGTTTATGGTGTCCTCGTTCTTCGAAACAGATTTTTATGTTCCGAATGTAAGAAACGTGAAAACTCAATTGCATGGCGTCTGAGATGGAAGTACTGTGACACAGCAATAAGTCGCGCAATTGTCTTAAAACTGAGGGAATTTTGAAGTGGATTATTTGAGCGTACCATGCTGAAAAGGTGTTCCAAGGCAACTTGTGAAAGCCTGCACAATAAAATACACTGGATAGTTTTGCATTCAGAACAAAATTCTGATTGTTAATTGCTGTGGTTGTTGCCAGAACTACTGGTGTTTGCCAGAGCGGCCGAGTTGGCGCAGTGTTTAGCACACTGGACTCGCATTAGAGAGGACGGCGGTTCAAACCCTCGTCCGGCCATCTTGATTTAGGTTTTCCTTGATTTCCCTAAATCACTTCAGGCAAAATTCGGGGTGGTTCGTTTGAAAGAGCAAGGCCGGCTTCCTTTCCCATCCTCCCTTAATCCGATGGGACCGATGGCACCGGTGTTTGGTTCCCTTCCCCAAACCAATGAACCAACCAACTGTTTTCCACGTCCATCTTTTCTCATTTATCAGCTTTTCAGACGGCATAGTTACACTCTTGTTTGCCTTCAAAAGCACTACACACTACAGGTTTTCTGTTCCTCCTGGTTATTAATTTAAGTCTATAAAATGTGCAGTTGACGCAGCAAAACCTTAAAGTATCTGTTGGTCCGCTTCATACTTAACTGCTTCCGGAATATTGTGATTTATAACTGCTTAAGTAGCATCAACGTTCATTTTATTGTAATGCACTGGTCTTATTACATTTCCTCTTAGGTTCCAAGCAACATTCAATTTTTTTCTCTGTCGAAATCATACAGCTTTACAACAAACTCAATGGAGGCAACAGGAAGTGACAAATTACTGTCTTCAGCGACATGTTTGATAAGAATAATGTCGTCGGAAATTGTTGCATGGTTTCGCGGAGTCTTCAAAGTAAGAGCTGCATCAGGCATGAAATACAGTCTGTTGACAACAATGAAACGAAGCTAATGAATGAAAATAGATATTAAAATGCAATATGATACAGAATCTGGAGCTGTTAGATACCTGTTTTACGACTAAAGTAAATTTTAAAAGACAGTAGTGTTAAGAGAAAAGAACGGGAAGGAAAAAGAAAAAAGTCCTGATCGTTCCTGTGAACATTGCACTGACCGTCCAGTACGTTAACTACTACGTTACAAGCAACAACATGTTCGTAACGAGTATTTATCTACATTAAAACGTTACTCACAGAAAGAAATACGCAGTGAACACTACCTCATCTGGATCGCTACGAGCGAGTTTGCAACCACATTTTACGCATCTTCTCATTCTTCGGAAGGGTCGAAAACAATTTTTAAGGGGTTTTTGTAGATGTATTTGTAGAATGTGGCACTACACACCATATCTAACTCATGTTCCGAATTGTGAATTCCAAAAACAGATATCACAGTGAATGAGCTTTACAGCAGTAGGAGGAAATTACTATCCAGTGACGTCCCAAGCGTCACATGAGTCAAATAAAACTTTTTGTTGGGCTCTCAAATTGTTTTCGTTTCATTCTTATTTTTAATGCTAAAATGCATGATGAAAGGAAGCATGATATGAGTATATAATAACACGATTCATCCTCTAAGACGGATTCCAGAAAACAGTCAAATTCCTTCTAGTATCTCCGCTTCATTTTATGCTGGTTGGTCATTACAAGAGGGTTTCTGGATACTTTTGGTCGGATAGCGTATGTCGCCGCGTCGATTTCTTTTTTCAGTCTCTGTTTTCCTCTACAGTTTGTACCGCCTACAGTTCCTCTAGTATCCTGGAATTTATTCGGTGATGTCTTAACTGATGTCCTACTATCTTGTCAATGTTTTCCATACACTCCTTCCCTCACCGATTCTGCGAAGAAACTCCTCAATCCTTACGTTATTAGTACACCGAAGTTTCGACACTCTTCTGTAGCGCAGCATCTCAAACGCTTCTGTTGTCTTCCGTTCCGTTCTTCTCCAGTCCATGTCTCACTGCCATACAATGCTGAACTCCAAACGTACATTCTCAGAAATTAAGATCTATGTTTGATACTAACAGACTTCTCTTGGCGAGGTATGCCCTTTTTGCCAGTGGTACTCTGCTTTCTACGTCCTACTTGCTTCGTCCGTCAGGGGTTGTTTTGTAGAATTGCTTAGCTTCGTCTATCTCGTGATCACCAATTATGATGTTAAGTTTCTCACTGTTTTCGTTTCTGCTACTTCTCATTGCTTTCGCCTTTCTTCGATTGATTCTCAATCCATATTCTGTACTCATTAGAATGTTCATTCTATTCAACAAGTCCTGTAATTCTTCTTTTCTTTCACTCAGGATAGCAATGTCATCAGCGAATCTTAACATTAATGTCCTTTCACCCTGAATTTTAATCAAACTCTTGAACCTTTCTTTTTTTTGTGTCGCGTTCATATTGTTTTAGAATGTTGCTCTTGTTGTTGTGGTTCATGTTGTGGTCTTCAGTCTGAAGACAGATAGCTCTACATGCTAGTCTACCCTGTGCTTGCCTCTTGATCTCCATTATCTACTACCGCAACCTACAGCTGTTTGAACCTGCTTGCTGTATTCAAGCAGTGATATCCCTCTACACTTCCCTCCCACGTCACATAGAGCATTCCTTGATGCCTCAGGATGTATCCTATCAACCGATCCCTTCTTGTAGAGCAGTTGTGCCATAAATTTGTTTTTGTCCCCAATGTTGCTGGGAGACCTTTTAGTACACACATTATCGTAGGGTCTCATGGTGTTTCGTTATCTGGAAGGCGCCTTAATTTGTCGGTGTGAGGGTACTAACAACGAACTGAGGAAGCTACTGTTGTACAACAGTAGTCACCACATGACGTCATATTAATTCGTCGAAGCTGGGGGAGAATAAACAGTGATGTCGAAGGATTCACGCTTACTGATGTCTGGGAAGGCTCGCAAACTACACTACTGGCCATTAAAATTGCTACACCAAGAAGAAATAAACATCATAAACGGCTATTCATTGGACAAATATATTATACTAGAACTGACATGTGATTACATTTTCACGCAATTTGGGTGTATAGGTCCTGCGAAATCAGTACCCAGAACAACCACCTCTGACCGTAATAACGGCCTTGGTACGCCTGGGCATTGAGTCAAACAGAGCTTGGATGGCGTGCACAGGTACAGCCGCCCATGCAGCTTCAACACGATACCACAGTTCATCGAGAGTACTGACTGGCGTATTGTGACGAGCCAGTTGCTCGGCCGCCATTGACCAGACGTTTTCAATTGGTGAGAGAGCTGTGGAATGCGCTGGCCAGGGTAGCAATTGAACATTTTCTGTATACAGAAAGGCCCGCACAGGACCTGCAACATGCGGTCGTGCATTATCCTGCTGAAATGTAGGGTTTCACAAGGATCGAATGAAGGGTAGAGCCACAGGTCGTAATACATCTGAAATGTAACGTCCACTGTTCAAAGTGCCATCAATGCGAACAAGAGGTGACCGAGACGTGTAAACAATGGCACCCCATTCCATCACGCCGGGTGATACGCCACTATGGCGATGACGAATACAATCTTCCAATGTGCGTTCACCGCGATGTCGCCAAACACGGATGCGACCATCATGATGCTGTAAGCAGAATCTGGAGTCATCCGAAAAAGTTACGTTTTGCCATTCGTGCACCCAGGTTCGTCGTTGAGTACACCATCGCAGGCGCTCCTGTCTGTGATGGAGCGTCAAGGGTAACCGCAGCCATGGTCTCAGAGCTGATAGTCCTTGCTGCAGCAAACGTCGTCGAACTGTTCGTGCAGATGATTGCTGTTTTGCAAACGTCCCCACCTGTTGGCTCAGGGATCGAGACGTGGCTGCACGATCCGTTACAGCCGTGCGGAGAAGATGCCTGTCATCTCGTCTGTTAGTGATACGAGGCCGTTGGGATCCAGCACGGCGTTCCGTATTACCCTGCTGAAACCACCGATTCCACATTCTGCTAACAGTCATTGGATCTTGACCAAAGCGAGCAGCAATGTCGCGATACGACAAACCGCAATCGCGATAGGCTACAATCCGACCTTTATCAAAGTCGGAAACGTGATGGTACGCATTTCTCCTCCTTACACGAGGCATCACAACAACGTTTCACCAGGCGTGTGAATGCTCTGAAAAGCTGATCATTTGCTTATCACAGCGTCTTCTTCCTGTCGGTTAAATTTCGCGTCTGTAGCACGTCATCTTCATGGTGTAGCAATTTTTATGGCCAATAGTGTATAAGCAGTGTTAGGTAATGTTTTTTGTCTCATGTGATGAGCGCACCAGCCAGAAGGCTGGAGGACGCGTGAGGCGAGTGAATTCTGACGGCGGGAGCGGCGCGTGTGTCGGGCGTAGTCGGGTCACGCGCAGCGGGAGGCGGTTACTGGCCACCGGGGAGCGGCGGGACCGCGAAGTGCGCGCTCAAACATTGATGCCGGCCAAGCATGCGCCACCCCCGTGCCTCTTCTTCTGGCAACACGGCACGCGATACAGGCCTAGTGCTCACGGAATGTGCCCAGTAAAATGACATCTCATATTGTCAAACCGGATCTAGCTACGAGGGGCGTTGTATAAGTAACGCAACACATTTTTTGCTCGGTTAATTTCGGTTAAAAATTCGGAATTTATTGTGGGAGTGGAGTGTCTACATCTGCATCTACATTTATACTCCGCAAGCTTCTCATTTGTGATAACATGGCAGGAGTGACAGCTGGACGACATTACAGTTCTCGGCTGGCCTTTGTTTATATTTCCTCCATTTTTCGGTTTTCTTTTTCTTTTCTTCTTTTTTCAAGCGAGTTGTCGCTGAATTGAATGAAGAAGAATTCTGATGAAGTGAGAAGGTTTGAGTACAGCTCTGCTTGCACTAGTGTTCAGAGTACCAAGTTACACGATGTCTTTGTTTTTAGTATTGGTTCAATTCTTTAGACAGTTGTATTTGTTAAAATGTCGCAGGTCTATTTTCTGTCCATTTTTACTTGCAGAGTAAACACGTCAGAAGGTTAAACAGGGTTCTGAATGAGTCAGCGACCGCCTTTTGTTATTTAGAACTACCTGTGTTTATTTGGAACTCCCGGTGGTCACTTGGAATTACTTAACAGCTGTGGTGTACATCTACATCTACATCTACATTTATACTCCGGAAGCCACCCAACGGTGTGTGGCGGAGGGCACTTTACGTGCTACTGTCATTACCTCCCTTTCCTGTTCCAATCGCGTATGGTTCGCGGGAAGTACGACTGTCTGAAAGCCTCCGTGCGCGCTCTAATCTCTCTCATTTTACATTCGTGATCTCCTCGGGAGGTATAAGTAGGGGGAAGCAATATATTCGATACCTCATCCAGAAACGCACCCTCTCGAAACCTTGCGAGCAAGCTACACCGCGATGCAGAGCGCCTCTCTTGCAGAGTCTGCCACTTGAGTTTATTAAACATCTCCGTAACGCTATCACGGTTACCAAATAACCCTGTGACGAAACGCGCCGCTCTTCTTTGGATCTTCTCTATCTCCTCCGTCAAACCGATCTGGTACGGATCCCACACTGATGAGCAATACTCAAGTATAGGTCGAACGAGTGTTTTGTAAGCCACCACCTTTGTTGATGGACTACATTTTCTAAGCACTCTCCCAATGAATCTCAACCTGGTACCCGCCTTACCAACAATTAATTTTATATGATCATTCCACTTCAAATCGTTCCGCACGCATACTCCCAGATATTGTACAGAAGTAACTGCTACCAGTGTTTGTTCCGCTATCATATAATCATACAATAAAGGATCCTTCTTTCTATGTATTAGCAATACATTACATTTGTCTATGTTAAGGGACAGTTGCCACTCCCTGCACCAAGTGCCTATCCGCTGCAGTCTTATAGTTTCATGGAGTTCTGATAGGTGGAGGCCCTGTGTGTAGCCTTCAAAATGACGTCTCTGAAGGAGGAACGTTCCAAACAGAGAGCTGTCATTGAGTATCTTTTGGAGGAAAATCACCGCATCGCAGATATTCGTAGGCGCTTGCAGTATATCTACGGAGACCTGGCGGTGAACAATAGCACAAAGAGACGTTGGGCGAGGCGTCTGTCGTCACCGCAAGAAGGTGGCACGAACCCGTCCAGTCTTCGTCCTCACACAGCGAATTCTGCAGTCAATTATTCAAAATGACAGTCACAATCACGTTATTTATTTTGTCGCCAACCGGTTTCAACCCACGATGGGGTCATCAAAAATGGTTCAAATGGCTCTGAGCACTATGGGACTTAACTGCTACGGTCATCAGTCCCCTAGAACTTAGAACTAGTTAAACCTAACTAACCGAAGGACAGCACACAACACCCAGCCATCACGAGGCAGAGAAAATCCCTGACCCCGCCGGGAATCGAACCCGGGAACCCGGGCGTGGGAAGCGAGAACGCTACCGCACGACCACGAGATGCGGGCGATGGGGTCATCTTCAGTGCAATTTACACCATTTGGTCGGTCGCTGGAGTCGTCAGCCTGCCTGTGGTAACTATGACACAGGCAGGATGACGACTCCAGCGAGCGACCAAATGGTGTAAATTGCCCTGAAGACGACCCCATCGTGGGTTGAAACCGGTTGGCGTCAAAATAAATAACGCGATTGTCACTGTCATTTTGAATAATTGATTATAAGTAAACCAATCGCTGTTATCTCCACGCAAATATGTTATCTAAGAACTCTGCAGTGTTGGAACGTGCGGACACCACGAACGAACACGTTGCTGTACAACTGGACGTCTTTCTTTGTAACGCTGACATACTTGTCCATCAGCTGGGGTAATCAAAGGTGTGTACTCGCTGGGTTTCTTGGTGCCATAAAGAGCAACGACGGACCGTTTGCGCTTGGTCGTGGTAATTTTTGTCGAACTTTGACTCAGGCGATGAAACATGAATTCATCACTTCGAACCAGAAACGAAATGGGAATCCATGGAGTGGTACCACATCACTTCTTCTCCGAAGGAAAGTTCAAAGTCGTACCCTGAGACAGTAAAGTCATGGCAACGGTTTTCAGGGACTTTGGAGGGGTTATTTTGTTCGGCATTCTCCCTCATAGCCCAACGAGCAACTCCGAAGTGAATTTTGCTACTCTCAAGAAATTGAGGAAACGACTTCAATGGTCTTCTGGGAGTTTGGAGGGGTTGTTCTATTTGATGTCCTCCCTCCAACGTTGAAGTGAACTGTGTTAACCTCAGGAAACTGAGGAGACGACTTCAGCCTGTTCGTCGCCACAGAAGTGCTAACGAATTTCTCTTTGTCCTTGATAACGCAAGGCCTCGTACAAGTCTGCGCAGCCGTGAGGCGCTCGCAAGACTTCATTGTACCGTTCTTCCTCATTCACCCTGCAGCCCAGATCTCGCATCTTCCGACTTCCATTTGTTTGGCCCAATCAAAGATGCACTTCTCATGGATGCGTACGTGTGTGATGGGGAGGTTATTGATACAGCAAGATGTTGGCTCTGACGTCGACCAGCAGAGTGGTACCATGCGACCGCTTTGTTTGTATGTGGGATGGTCTTACTAGACTCCCCTAGAAACTGGAAGGCAGTGAACCGTTAAGCAACTGATTGAGGATATACAAAGCGCCGCGTAATCGACGAAACATACCTCATTTACGTAGCTATCCCCTGACTGTTACTTAGATATAAACTGTATTTATCGAAAAATTGAAACTGTCAATGTTTAATTCAGGTTTTATTCGAAAATTGTTGATTTGTAATGTTATGCAGTCGGATGTCGTTCAAAGGGTTCAAATGGCTCTGAACACTATCGGACTTAACATCTGAGGTCATCAGTTCCCCTAGAACGTAGAACGACTTCAACCTAACTAACATAATGACATCACACACATTCATGACCGAGGCAGGGTTCGAACTTGTGACCGTAGCGGTCGCGCGGTTCTAGTCTGAAGCGCCTAGAACCGCTCGTTCACAATGGCCGGCCTGGAATGTCGTACTAAAAATATAAAAAAATAAACGTTTTCCATACCGCGTTAGAAAACTCAGTTTTCTAAAAAAAATAAAAATAAAAAGCGCAACACAGAACTATATTAAACTGCAATTCAACAGTTCGTCGAGCTATATGTTTCTGTTATTCATAAATGACTTTCGCACTTACCAGTAATAATTAGTAACTCTTGCCTTTGATAATGATGAAGAAAGTTCAGTTGATAACAACACTAATTCTATAGGTTTTTTTATTTTTGTGCATGTAAACCGTACTTGCATCAAAGTAATTGCTTTCGTTACATAACAGCGCAGACGTTCAGGATCAACTAATTTTTATTACTTATAAAACGTAATGTGTATTTTGTGAGGATGTAAAATATATAATGGACTAACAATAAACGATTAGCGGTTCTAATTTTGTGCAAAACAAGCAAAAAAAAAAAAAAAAAAAAAAAAGCCAGCCGCGCTGGCCGTGCGGTTCTAGGCGCTTCAGTCTGGAACCGCGTGACCGCTACGGTCGCAGGTTCGAATCCTGCCTCGGGCATGGATGTGTGTGATGTCCTTAGGTTAGTTAAGTTTAAGTTCTAGGGGACTGATGACAACAGATGTTAAGTCCCATAGTGCTCAGAGCCATTTGAACAAAGCAAAAAAAAAAAAAAAATAAATAAAATAAAATTATATATATATAAATAAAATAAAAATAAAAAGGGGAAGTCGTCGGCTGCCAGTTCTTCTCTCACTCGTTCATTTATGTTTATTTGCTACTAATGCTACCAATACTAGCGATGATCCTACTATTTACTACGTCATTTACGCACTGTACCAAATCTACCGAACCGTAGTTCTAGAAGTAATACATTGTCCGACTGTTCACGGAACGTTCTCTGAATTTCAACAGTAAACCACTCCGTAATGCACAATGCCTTCTTGTAGCGTCTGCACCAGAGTTCGTTGAGCATCTCTGGAACGGTCTCGCGTGACTAAACGATCCTTTGACGGAACGTACTGGTCTTCGTCTTATCATTTCTGTATCTTCTGTTAGTCCTGCCTGTTAAAGGCCTCAGAGTGATGAGCGGTACTCAGAATCGGTCGGACAAGTGTTTTTTAAGCCACTTCCTTCGTGGATGAGTTACATACTTTTAAGATTCTTTATATGAATCTCAATCTATAATCTGTTGGCCATATTATTTGTTTTATGTGGTCATACCACCTGAGGTTGCATCGGATATTTACTGATACATGTTTTACGGTACATACTGTTTGCAGCAATTTGGTCATCAATTATGTACTTGTACAGCAGTGGAGTTTGTATGCCCAGATCGATACAGTATTCTGGCGTTGCTACCTACTTACAGACGACTGCATCATTCGCGAAGAGCATTAGGGAGCGCCCGACGTTCTCTACTAGATCAGTAATATACAGAGTATTTATACGTTAGTTACACAAAAGTAACTTTAATTGCGAAAAAGATTAATGATTTACATAAATGTTTGACACAGCAATGAATGTTGTATCTGTTCACGTTTTATTTAGGAATGTCAATTTGGCCATCTTCTTTAACACCACAAATGTCCCTTCTGTAGTCGATTTCCTGCCAAAACCTACGGAGCAAGTGCTGTTGTATTATCCAATGTTGTATTATCCATTGTCGCAGGCCATCAACATTTCCCGAAGCGGAGGAACAAACACTCTGTCTTTAATGTAATTCTGCACACAGAAATACTTTGGGGTTAAATCAGGTGAATGTGGAGGCCAGGATATCGTCCCACCATGTCCATTCCAAGGTGGCCCAATCCTACGGAGGTACCGGACAACTTCACGACGATAACATAGTGATGCGCCATCTTGCATGAAGATAAATTCCGTGCCCAAATCGTGTTGTAATTGAGAGATTAGATAATGTTCAAACATTACCAGGTACGATGTGCCTGTTACAGTTGACTCGGCAAAAAATAAAGGGCCGTACATTTTGTTACAGCTTTTTCGATTACATGACGTAGTTTCTGCTCACCCTAATTTGGAACATTACGAGGTGCGGCTAGAAAAAAACCGGACTGATGCTGGAAAAATCATTTATTTACAATTATTTACAATTTCATGTTATCTCCTTCAATGTACTCTCCTCCTCGGTCTCTACACCGCTCCATACGAATTTTCCACTGTTCATAGCAATGCTGCAGATCATTTTCGGTAAGTCCATACATTACTTCCGTCGCTTTTTCTTTTACTGCTTCAACAGTCTCAAATCTAGTTCCTTTCAAAGCTGACTTGACTTTAGGGAAAAGAAAAAAGTCACAGGGGGCCAAATCAGGTGAGTAGGGTGGATGATCTAAGATGGGAATGTTGTGTTTTGCCAAAAACGTCTTCTCTGACAACGCACTGTGAGCTGGGGCATTGTCTTGTTGAAGGATCCATGACTTTTTTCTCCACAAATCGTTCCGTTTTCTCCGTACTCGCTCACGTAGGGTAGCCAGGACGCTAATGTAGTAATGCTGATTCACTGTTTGTCCCTCTGGTACCCAATCAATGTGCACAATCCCTTTGATGTCAAAAAAAACAATCATCATTGCCTTGAATTTCGATTTTGACATTCGTGCTTTTTTTTGTCGTGGAGAACCAGGAGTTTTCCAATGCATCGATTGGCGTTTAGTTTCGGGATCGTAAGTAAAAAACCACGATTCATCGCAAGTAATAACATTTTGTAAGAAGGTGGGATCACTTTCAATGTTTTCCAGGATGTCAGAACAAATCATTCTTCGGCGTTCCTTCTGTTCAATTGTGAGACACTTTGGAACAATTTTTGAACACACTTTGTTCATGTTGAAACTTTCATGAAGAATCTGCCTAACACTTTCCTTGTCAACTCCTGTTAACTCAGACACTGCTCTGATTGTTAAACGGCGATCTTGTCGAACAAGTTTACCGATTTTTTCAATGTTTGCATCAGTTTTTGCTGACAATGGTCTGCCAGTGCGAGTGTCATCACTGGTGAATTCGCGGCCATCTTTAAATCGTTTAAACCACTCAAACACTTGTGTTCGCGATAAACAATCATCGCCGTACACTTGTTGTAACATTACAAACGTTTCACTTGCAGATTTTCCTAGTTTGAAACAAAATTTGATGTTAACACGCTGTTCTTTCTGTACACTCAACATTTTCCGACGCACAGACAAAACGTCAACTACTTAAAACAGACGCCACGGGCAGACTGAGTGCAGGAGGCAGATGAAACTCGAGCAGTAGGTGGAGCGAGAGTCACGTGACAGGCCCCGCGACTTTCAGCCTTATTGCATTCGTTTTATTGTTTCACCAGTACTAGTCCGGTTTTTTTCTAGCCACACCTCGTATGTCGACACACTTTATCGCAGGTATTGATGATGCCTTCATCAATGAACACAATTTTGTTATGAAAATCAATCATCTTCAGTCTGCATTTTGTTAAATTTTTCCACCCAAAATTCAGCTCGGTTTCTTTGTCCCTTTCTCTTAAAGCTTGAGTTCCAATTTGTAGGGTTTGAATGACAGGCGTTTTCGTAATACCTTCCACACTGTGATATTACACATATTCGATTATGAGCTGGCACGCCTCGTTGATTTACCCGGACTACGAATTTAAGGCTGCCGAACTTGTTGAGTTGCTGCGCCAGAGACTTCAGACTTCCTATGCGATAGACAGCCACAGATGTGGAACGATTGTACCAATTAGCAGCAGTTTGTCTCTGAGGTGGCGCCTTGCGATATTTAGTCATGAACTGTATCTGTAGTAGCGGGTTCGGATTCATGAAACCGTAAACACTGGGAACACTCTGCATTGTTATACGACTGAATAATGCCTGTTGAAATAACTCCTTCAAGAATGCCACATAGCAGGAACGACTGGAACTAAATGTCAGGCGGGAACAAAACCTGAAGATATATTGCATTCAGTACTGTATCAAACATTTACGTACATTATTTGCCCTTTCCACAATTAAACGTTAGTTTAGTACAAATAATTCATAAACACCCTGTATATTTTAAACAGCAATAGCCCGAACGGCCCTATCACATTTCCCTGGGTCACTCCTGAAATCAAAAGGTGTACAACTTTGCTTCCGCCGTTTGCCGATAGGTGGCGACAACGGTAAGTAGCGGTCGAAAGAAACAGATTGCAGACGTCAGACAGTTAGTTTGGACCTCGGTCAACATAACCTCATTCAAACATTAGTCGATTTGTGTCTGCATCATAAAGTTGTTCTTGATTTAAAATGTCAGTTTACGAGCCTAATTCTCGTCATTTGCGGGAAGTGTTACTGCTTTGTTTCAATGTGAAGAAAACAGCGACTGAGTCTCATCGAATGCTCTCAAGTACGTATGGTAGGGACGCTATTAGTGCAAGAGCTTCTGGTTTCAACTCTTCAAGAACGGTGATTTTAACGTCGTAGACCGGCATAGTGGGGAAAGAGACAATGTTTTAGAAGATGCAGAATTCGTAACACTGCTGAGTGAAGACTCCCGTCAAACTCAAGAAGAATTGGCACGATTAGTGGGAGTGACACAGCAAGCCATTTCAAAACATCTCAAGGCTATTGTTATGATTCAGAAAGAAGGAACTTGGGTTCCGTGTGAGCTGAAACCAAGAGACGTTGAACGGTGTTTGTGTGTTTGTGAACAGTTGCTTCAGAGGCATCGCATTGTGACCGGGGACGAAAAATGGGTTCATTATGTTGTGACGTGGCAAGACAGCCAAGCCACTAGGAGATAGCCGAAAGGCACGCGTTTAAGCTCACGCAGGCTGACGTGAGGTCTGGAACAGTTAAAGGAGTTGAGTCTAGTAAAAAAAGTACGTAGCTTCTGGAATGCTTAACTTTAATCCATAATTGGTAAACATTGGTCTGACGGTACATGCATCACAAGATAAATAGCAAATGATAATGGCGCCTTGCTAGGTCGTAGCAAATGACGTAGCTGAAGGCTATGCTAACTATCGTCTCGGCAAATGAGAGCGTATTTTGTCAGTGAACCATCGCTAGCAAAGCCGGCTGTACAACTTGGCGAGTGCTAGGAAGTGTCTCTAGACCTGCCGTGTGGCGGCGCTCGGTCTGCAATCACTGACAGTGGCGACACGCGGGTCCGACGTATACTAACGGACCGCGGCCGATTTAAAGGCTACCACCCAGCAACTGTGGTGACTGGCGGTGACACCACATTCCTCCCCCGCAAATCGGCGGACGGTTGTGGCATAAGGCTTCCGCCCGCCGTGGAGAGGACCCCAGGATGACGTATGCGACGAGGTGGGGAGTCTAACAACAGGCGAGGCTGTGCCACCCGCACCCTGCCATTCGGTCCGAGGGGAGCTAGGAAACGCCTGAAAACCTAGTCCAGGGTGCACGCCAACATGTGGTGTATGCGCCTGTAGAGAGACAGGAGGGGCCGAAGGGTCGACCTCCATCGGGTCGGGGCACCCGACGGCCGAAGACGCCATGTGGTCTGGAGCGGGCAAGAGTTCCATGTCGGAGGACAACTGGTCACGGAAAGCGATCGGTGGCGCGTGACCCAGGGAGGCGCCCGGTAGGTGCAGCGATGCGTCCACTGCGGGCGTCGCCGGCGGGAGAATAGGCAGCAGCGGCGGCGGCGGCGGCGCGTCGCCATGGGGCAAAATGGAAGGCAGCGTCGGTAACACCTGGGGCTGAGGCGAGCCAGTAGATGGGTCCCCAGGGCGCTGACCGGACGGCACCATCGCTGAAAGCAGACGGGGAGCGGCAGATCCCGGGCGACGACAGAGGCGCAGCTGATTGAGATGCTGACGCACCTCACCAGAGGCCCCCAAAACCAGATACATCGCGCGGCCGAGGCAGCGAAGAATGCGCCCTTCGAGCCAACGCCGTGAACCACGATAGTTGCGGTAGTAGACAACGTCGCTCGGAGCAAAAGCAGGTGTCTGCCGCTGCACAGGAACCTGATGCGGCGGATGTAGCAAAGACATCAAGGATCGATGATGGCGACCGTGAAGCAACTCAGCCGGCGAGCGACCATCTCGAGCCTGAGAGCGATACGAGGACAAAAAGAGGAATAAAGCGTCCTCCCGAGAATGCGACTCTTGCAACTTCAACATCTGTGACTTGAAAGTCCTGACCAATCGTTCAGTGGCACCGTTTGACTGTGGCGTAAACGGCGCGGACGTCAGATGTTGAATACCATTGGCCTTGCAGAATGACTGAAATTCTGCGGACATGACTTGTGGGCCATTGTCGGAAACAAGAGTCTGTGGAAGACCTTCAATGCAAAAGATAGCCGATAATGCTTTGATGGTGGCAGCAGATGTCGTGGAAGACATCCGGACAACAAAAGGGAAATTACTGAAGGAATCGACAATAACCAACCGTCGAGCATTCCAGAAAGGACCAGCAAAATCGATGTGCAAGCGTTGCCAAGGGGAAGTGGATTTTGGCCATGCAAAGAATTTCCGCGGTGGTGCGGATTGTTGTTCGGCACACACCATGCAAGAAGAGTACATATTCGTAATCGCGGCATCGATTCCAAACCAAGTACAGTGTTGACGAGCAAGTTGTTTCGTTCTCACTATACCCCAATGTCCTTGGTGGAGAAGCCGTAAGACAGAGGACTGTAACGAACATGGGACCACGACCCTGGACTGATCATTATCAGAACGCAACAGCAAAACACCACGTCGTACAAAAAGTCCTTGTGAGCAAAAAATCGGCGAACCAACGGATCCCCGATCCGTGACTTTGACAAGGGCCATTGCGTAGCAACAAAACGCAGAACGGTAGCAAGGACAGGGTCTGCAGCTGTAGCTGTAGCTACACGACGAAAATCAATCGGAAACGATTCGACCACGTCATCGGATTCCGAATCAATGAACATGCAAGCAAGTTCGGAGGAATCGAATGCTCTATCCTCAGCAACAAGCAAACGGGACAACGCATCGGCGTTTCCGTGCTGAGCAGTGGACCGATACAAGATATCGTAGCGGTATTGCGAGAGGAAAATAGACCAGCGAATTAATTTCTGCGCTGTACGTGGAGGTACAGACTTGGTCGGATGAAAAAGCGATGTCAAAGGTTTGTGGTCTGTGATGATGGTAAAGTGACGACCATACAAGAAATCATGAAACTTTGTAACACCAAATACGAGAGCCAAAGCTTCTTTCTCGATCTGTGAATAATTTCTTTGCGCAGACGAGAGCAATTTGGACGCAAAGGCAATAGGGCGATCATGTGATCCGTGCGCAAGCATTGCACCGATCCCGAAATCCGATGCATCCACCATCAACAAAAGCGGTTTCTGGGGATCGAATGGCGTAAGGCAAGTATTGGAAAGCAACGCCGATTTCAACTGGCGAAAGGCGCGTTCGCATTCCGTCGTCCAGACGAACGGAACACCTTTACGGCGTAAGCGATGAAGCGGAGCTGAAATGGAAGAGGTGTGGCGCACATATTTATGGTAGTAATTGATTTTTCCCAGCACACTCTGTAGCTGCTTCAAATTCTGCAGCGAAGGCAAGTCTTGTATGGCACGGACGTGCTCTGGACTGGGATGTATGCCTTGGGCATTGAGTACATGGCCCAGATAGGGTAAGTCCCGAGCAAAAAACACACATTTGTCCTTCCGCAAGCGAAGACCATTTTGTCGCAAGACCTGAAATAATGATCTGAGATTGGCTAAATGTTCTTCTTCCATCTTTCCGGAGATCACAATATCGTCCAGATAGTTTGCTGCAGTAGGGACCGATGCACAAACAGTTTGTAGATATTGCTAAAACGATGCAGGGGCAGATGCACACCCGAATGGCAGTCGTTTGAATCGATACAAACCAAGATGCGTGTTAACCACTAAAACGCGCTGGGAGTCTTCGTCCACCGGTATTTGCAAGTACACATCTGCCAGGTCCAACTTCGAAAAATATTTACCCGGGCACAGTTTGTCAAAAAGATCTTCCGGGCGGGGTAAAGGAGAAGTTACAGTCACAAGTTGTGGATTCACTGTTGCCTTGAAGTCCACGCAAAGTCTCAATTTTCCAGAAGGTTTTTGCAAAGTTACTAAGGGTGATGCCCAGAGAGAAGCCTGCACACGTTCAATTACACCTTGTGATTCCAAATCGTGTAATGTTCTTGCGACCTCAGCACGCAATGTCGGTTGCGCGTTTACTTTCAGTTCCAAATGTGCCTTATAGTTCTTAGCGCAACCAAGGCCCGGTGCAAAAATGTCTGCAAATTCTTCACATAGACGAGAAATACTGTCTGAAGGCACAGTCTGATTGACTATAGACAAGTTAAACAACTGAAACAAATCGAAACCAAACAAGTTCACTGCAGAAGAAGAATGAAGGACATAAAATGACACAAGTTTTGTTCGTCCCTTGTATGTTGCAAAAAGGCTGCACCGTCCTAACACAGGGAGCCCGTGAGCTGAATATGTAGTTTGCTTAACATTTGCGGCATGCAACGGAGGTGTGCCCAGCTGTTTGTACGTGTCTTGATTGATCAGTGAAACTGCAGCTCCGGTATTGAGCTGGAATGCTATCACTTTGCCGTTTATGTCCGAATCTACAAAAAGTTTATTGTCCTGCTAACGACAAGAGCGACTGTCTCGTGCAACGTGAACTGACACTGGTACAGAATCACTTGCGACTTGACGTGATTTCCGGCGACGTCGACGCACACTATTTGTGGGACGAACACAGTCGCTGTGAGAGTGAGTAGCACTGGGCGGAGTGGCATGAACTACATGAATTTCCATAGGCGAAGTGTCGTGAGCCTGAGTATCCTTAGTTCGATTCCCACTCCAGCGCAAAGCAAAGGGCCTGGAATGGTTTGGAGCGTCCGATCGGAGCTTTTTCTGGCAAACACTTTGAACATGTCCTTTTTTATTACAGAAAAAGCAAATAGCCTGGCGTGATGGGCAGTTCTCACGCGCATGTCTAGTAGCACACCGCTGGCATGATTTCACTGCATTTGCTTGCTGGCATGGTACACGCAGCCAAGAGCCAGGCGGCTTTGGCACGGCCGGGTGTGAGGATTGTTTACTGTTCGGTGCAGCTCGCCCGGTGGGCCGGTTAACGTGACGCATGGGTGGCGAAGTTTCTAATGATGCCTGAGCAAAGTCAAGTGTGTCCTGCCGATCCAATATGTCCAGCACTTGTTGAAGGGAGGGATTGACTAGTTTCAAAATCTGTTCCCTTATACAAACATCAGAAACGTTCTGTGCAATAGCATCACGTACCATAGTATCTGAATAAGTGAGTCCACATTCACACTCAAAAGCACAATCCCTAGTAAGGCCTTGCAAGGCTGCAACCCACTCCCAATTAGTCTGACCGGCCGTACGTTTTGTACGAAAGAACGTATACCGTTTGGCAACTACATTGACTGATTCTTTGAAATATGCATTCAATCCAGACAAAATTTCTTCGTAGGACAGAGTTGCTACGTCGCGTCGGGGAAATAATTTCACTATCACACAGTAGGTGGACACTCCGACACAAGAAAGCGAAAAAGGCTGCCGCTCATTACCTTGAATTCTGTAGACGGCGAGATGGAATCCAAATAGGCGTGACCACTCCGTCCAGCTTTCCAGTGCCGCCTCAAAAGGACGAAAAGGTGGTGCAACAGCGTGTTGTGACTGCGGGAGCGGTGGAGCGGCGGCTGCCGCATCGTTTTGCATTGCACGTTGACCCTGGACGAGCTGTCCAAGGGCATCCAATAAGGCCTGCATCTTCTGATTCTGCAAGCGATAAAATTCGGAGAGTACATCCGGAGATGGTGGCGAAGCCATTACAAGTAAATCAGGGTATCAATACGAACGCAAAATCCTCGTCGTCAAACTGTTGTGACTTGGCAAGACAGCCAAGCCACTAGGAGATAGCCGAAAGGCACGCGTTTAAGCTCACGCAGGCAGACGTGAGGTCTGGAACAGTTAAAGGAGTTGAGTCTAGTAAAAGAAGTATGTAGCTTCTGGAATACTTAACTTTAATCCATAATTGGTAAACATCGGTCTGACGGTACATGCATCACAAGATAAATAGCAAATGATAATGGCGCCTTGCTAGGTCGTAGCAAATGACGTAGCTGAAGGCTATGCTAACTATCGTCTCAGCAAATGAGAGCGTAATTTGTCAGTGAACCATCGCTAGCAAAGTCGGCTGTACAACTGGGGCGAGTGCTAGGAAGTCTCTCTAGACCTGCCGTGTGGCGGCGCGCGGTCTGCAATCACTGATAGTGGCGACACGCGGGTCCGACGTATACTAACGGACCGCGGCCGATTTAAAGGCTGCCACCTAGCAGGTGTGGTGTCTGGCGGTGACACCACACATTACGATAATCCTAAACGCTAAAAATCATGGGGATATTCCGGCCGTGCTTCCACATCGACGTCCAAACCGAATATTCATGGCTCCAAGATCATGTTCTGCATTTGGTGGGACCAGCTAGGCGTAGTGTACTATGAGGTGTTAAAACCAAGTGAAACAATCACAAGTGCTCGTTATCGAATGCAATTAATGCGTTTGAGCAGAGCGTTAAAAGACAAACGGGCGCAATACAGCGAGAGGCGCGATAGTGATTTTGCAGCACAACGCTCGACCCCACGTTGCAAAAGAGGTCAAAACGAACTTGGAAACGTTGAAATGGGAAGTCCAACCCCACCCACCGTATTCTTCAGACATTGTTCTCTCTGACTAGCTTTTGCTTAGATCAATGGCGCATGGCCTGGCTGACCAACACTTCCGATCTCATGGAGAAGTCACAAATTGGATCGATTCGTGGATCGCTTCACAGTTTGAGTGTGCTACTGAGCTAATTGTGCAAAATAATTTTCGGAGAAAGCATTTTGTACGATTTCGGACGATGTTCTATGCCAATCACCGACTTTAAACATACAGTTTCTCCAACATATCGAGAGTAAATTCAAGTCACCACCAAGAATAATTCTATGAATGCGGTACCTATTTGAAATGTGACTCAAGTCTTCTTGGGAACTCTTCAGGAACTGCATCATCTTAGTCGAGAGGTCGGAAAAAGGAACCAATTGTTAATTTATTCTGGTTGTGAAATATAATATTCACCCATACTAACAACTGTCGGTACTTTAATTGCACTACGAGCTGGACTACCTCTAACAGCATTAAACACGCCACCACCAATTGTGTTTAATCCATCCTGTCTGGAAATCGTTAGGTTCTTTGTAAAAATTTCGGCTAAACTTACCTCCGGATGTAGCCGTATTCTCAGTATCCATAATGATTCATGCTTCAGTTGTGTTTCATTTTCTATTAGCACCTAATGATGGAAAAAAACCGAGCGGTCGAAACCGATAGTAGTATTTTAGTTCTGAATAACAGGTATTTTTCAGTATTTCTTTGGTCTCGATTCGGACAGCTGTTTTAATTTGTTACTAATAATCGGGTAAAAAATCGAAATATCAGTTAGCCGTAAAAGTGGTTATAAATTTTTTCGCTTTCGTATGAATCATTTTTAGGGAATTAATAATTTTTATTCATTGTTTTGAAATTTTGCTCTATTACAGAAAATGGGAAAAGCGATCAGTGCTGTTTTAATACCAATGGCGGCAGAAACGAGCAGAAAACACATCGAGTAAGAACTGGTACACTATTATGAGTGTGTGGTTTTCTTCTTCCTCCAGCCGGTGCTTTTGCTGCACTCAATGGTGGAATCTGATGTGTACATAAAAACGAACTGAAGACTAAGATTTCTGTATCTGATTAATAATATTATGTGCCTAATAATATTACAGAAGGTATTAGTCGCTACCCATACAAAGAGATATACTCTGTTCATCTAAACTGATCACCTGTGTAAACAACTGTTTGCTCTGACACTGATCATCAACTTATTCTCTCAAGCAACTGGTGTCGTAAGACCAGTGGAGATAGCTCTTAATTATGTATTGAGGGTGTTATTGTTACTCTAGCGGGAATGAAATTTCGAGACACTGTAAAGCTTCAGAAGTCTTAAAATTCTTTATCCGTCACTATGCTAAACGTTTAACTTATGTGGTTATCGTGTCAAATCATAAGGTTTTTTTTTTCAATAATGCTTCATTTCTGTTGAACCTACTTACAAAATAATTATTTTTTTATGAGTGACTGTAGAAAAAATTTGTATAAAGGTATCTTTTACGGGCGAGAGGGATCGCACAGCCTTGGCAGTTCTCCCAGCGGTGCAGTATTATCTTACTACTGTTCTGATAATTACGCCTCAACAGGGTGACGCAAGTAAACACCTTAACCTGGATAATGTGGCGCCCCCAACGGGCCGTCCCTCCAGTAAGCTGCCGAGAAATCGGCAGTAGCTGCTCATACAGGCACGGCCACTGCTGACACCAGATCAGTTGCTATCGAGAGCTGAGGATGTCATTCACTGCCCGCTATCCACGTAACATCGGCCTTATGCCTACCTACACCCGCCTGTGTACTTGGATTTGGAAACTGTTATTCTGCTAGGCAATGTCACATCCCTGACTGGTATTTTCCGTGTCGAATGTGACTGTATGTTGCCTTTATTTCCCATGGTCAACTACCTGGCTAGCTTATGTTTTATTCTTGGACTACAATCTGTGAAGATTTTTTGAAAACAGTCTATAAATGTCTGCACCTGAGTTATAGACCAAATAAAGTGTAGTTTTTCGTAACCACAACCGTATGTATGCAGTGTGTGTGTGTGTGTGTGTGTGTGTGTGTGTGTGTGTGTGTGTGTGTGTGTGTGTGGGTGGGTGGGTGGGTGTGTGGGTGTGTGACAGAGAGAGTGTGTGACAGAGAGAGAGAGACAGCACAGTGTATGTATGTTTGTCTGCGATCTCCTCTCAGATTCCTAATCGATTTCATCAGAGCTGGTGAAGGAACAGTGTGCATCATGAGTATTAGCACAGTGGGACTTATAATCTCCTAGTTCCAGTAGAAGTGGAGATACAGGGAAAAATGTTGTGTGGGAACAATATTTCCCTGCCAAATCAACATGCTTTGCAAGGAATGGCAGGGGCAAGAAATGATTTTTCTGACCCCTGACATATAGGGTGCCCTGTGTGACATGTGTGTTGTGTTGGAGCAGTATCAGCCTTCTTCATTGACCTGCTTTTCATGGCAGCCTGTATATCAGGGGCAAATAAATGATTTTCAAGCCTTGATGTGTAGCCTGGCCTGTGTGACAGGCATTATCAGTCTGCTTTATTGTACTTTATTACAGGGCTATCCGTGCTGATGAGTGTGGCTGGAAACAGATTGGGATGGATAGAGAAGGAGATAGAGTGAGAGGAGGAAATAGACAAGATGGAGGCAGAGGGGGAGATGCATGAGTCAGGTGAAAAATCTAGAGGGATAATGGGCAGGTGGGAAAGGGAGAGGAGGGCATGGAGATGAAAAGAGAGAGGGAGGGGATAAGGGCAGAGGGAGGGGAGAGGAAAATATGGTCAGAGGGAGAGGGAGGAAGATATGATCAGAGAGAGGAGCAGAGGAAATGGACAAAGAGAATGTAGGAGGAGATAGATAGGACAGGCAGATGTGAGTGGGATGATGAGCTGGACAGACAAAAGGAGGAAGAGGTGGACACAGAGAGGGGGGAGAAGGAGCTGTGTTCAGTATGTGTCAGATGCATATGCAGGCAAACTCGCTAGGGAAAGGCTAGTTTCAAATAAATGTTAAGACTGTGGTATGGAGTTAGAAGTTGAAAGAAACCTGTAGTATGTGGTGACAAGAGTAGACAGATAGGAACGAGACGAAAATTATTAAAAATAAAGCGTTGTATAAGTCTCTGGACTGATAGAAGGAATGAACAAGAGGTACAGAATAACACAAGGAAAGCAAAAGGTCTTAATTAAGCAACTACATCCAGTCTCTGGACTGTTAGAAGGATTGAACAAGAAGTACAGAATAACATAATGAATTAGCCAACTGCATCCAGTACTGTGGAATGACGTATCTATGAGGAGTAATTGTAACGTTTTAGTCATCAATTAGAAAATGACAATCTGTGCCCATCAAAAGTTGGTGTCAGTCCTTCTCTACGCATTCAGCCTTGAGTGCGATACACTTTTCTCAACGATGGAACAGATTTTAATTGTAGAAGTCTCCATTTTGACTGTACACAATACGTTCTACCAAGGAAATCAATTTGCTCTCATTCTTGAATTGTGTTTCACGCAATGATTTATTCATATGAATAAGAAGGAAGATGTCATGGGGTGCCAAGTTAGTAGAAAAAGGGGGATTATGCAAAATTTGGTCACTGAAAGAAGCAACATGTGTGACTGTGTTCTGTGCTGAAGGAAGTGAAATGTGTCGCGCAGCAAGAAAGTGATGCCTCGGACAGCATCTCATGAATATCGCCTTGAAGCTTCCTGCAACCTCGTCACGTTTCAGTTGTACGCTCTTGTGACGGTTTTCCGCTTCTGTCTGTTAACACCACACCACGATGGTCCCCAATAACAGTTAGCATCATCTTCGCTGATGATAGTTTGGTTTTCATCTTTTTCAGCTGTGGCAAATTCACATGTTTCCACTGTTTGTCTTACTACTTGTCTTACTGACACACACCTCACTCGTCCACGGTTAATAGGCGACAACTACAACATATCCGTCGCTGCCTCTGTTCAGTGGAGGGTTGAACGAGTGTGTACAGTCGCAGAACTTAGCTGGCTGTGACCTTTCTCGTCTTCAAACTGTTGCTCAACGTATTGAAAACTGGTGAAGAAGTCATTTTCAAGTTTTTAGCTATCGTCACTGCAGTAGTAACTCGATCTTCGAACAACATTATCCCCACCTAGCATTGCAGTTCACAGTCCCCAATAGGGAGATGGTTTAAAACTTCGATCCTCGATGATAGTGTTTGGAAATGTGTGCGTTATAATGTCATATTGTATCGCATTGTTATCATACACTTCACCAACTCAGCATGGATTGTTGCAGCGCAGATCCTGGTCGAGGTGGGGCGGCTCGTGCACCACACAGTAGGTGTAACCACAGTCGAGAGGTATCTGTGGATGAGCTAAATTAGTGTCTGATTCGTGAAGAGGGGCAGCACAGCCTTTTAAGCAGTTGCAGGGGCAACAGTATGGACGTCTGCTGATTTATCCTTGCAGCACACTTCGTGCGGCTGAGTGCTAAGGGAAACTACAGGCCTTATCTCTTTTCCGCGAGAGCATGCAGCTCTACTCCTTAGTTGAATGATGACGGCATCCTCTAGAGCAAAATATTTCGAAGGTAAAATATTGCTCCATTTTGTTCACCAGGCGGGGCTACTGAGGAGGGTGTCATCATCAGGAAAAACAAAACTGGAATTCTACGGGTCGGAGTGTGGAATGTTACATCCCTTAACTGTGTAGGTAGGTTAGAGAGTTTGAAAATGGAAATGGTTAGGTTGAAGTTAAATATAATTATAATTAGTGAAATGTGTTGGGAGGAACAACAGGGTTCCTCGTCAGTTTAGTGCAGTGTAACCAAGACTGAATCAAGCAGGAGTATTACAGGAGTAAGTCGAAGAATGAATACAGCAGTAAGCTACTAAAACAGGGTAGTGAACGAATTGTCGTAGGCAAGATAGATACCAAGCCAACATTCGCCGCAGTAGTACAAGTTAATACGCCAACCAGCTCCGCAGATGAAGAGGAGATTGAAAAGATATATAATGAAGTAAATGGAAGTATTCAAGTAGTTAAGGAAGATGAAACATTAATTCTGATAGGTGACCGAATTGGACAGTAGAGAAAGCAATAGAAATAAAAGTAATAGGATAAACCTGACTGGAGGAAATGAATGAAAGAGGAAGACTCTGGACAGAAGTTTGCACAGAGCACAATTTAATCAACGCTAACAGCTGGTTAAATAATCATGAAAGAAGGCTGTATGCGTATGGAAAAGACCTGTGGCATTTATATAATGGTAAGACAGAGATTCCGGAACCAAATTTTAAACTGTAAGACACTTCCAGGGCAGATGCAAACTCTGTCCGTAGTTTATCGGCTGTGAACTGTAGATTACAATAGAAGAAATTGCAGAAAGGTAGGGTATTAAGAAGATAGGACGTGGATAAATTTAAAGAACCAGAGGTTGTCGAGAGTTTTAAAGGGAATATTACACAACATAGGACTGAGATGGGGGAGAGTAATACAATAAAAGGGGAATGAGTAGCTTTGAGAGATGAAATAGGGAAAGCAGAAAGGATCACATTGTTAAAAAGACATGGCCCACTAAAAATCTCTGGACAATGAATTTAATTGACGAGAGGAGTAAATATAAAAAAAACAGCACATTAATTTTTTGTATATTTCAAGCTTATGATCGTCATCTTCACATAAGTTGTTGTAATGATTAGCACATATAATATGTTTCTGTGCGTTCTGTTTATTCTATCTTTGACACTTAGTCTTGATATAAGATGTAATCTGACGGGTATGATTACTACATTTCAAATTTGTGATCGTGATCTTCTGACGTAAGTTGTTGTAATGATTAGCAAATATTGTGTGAATCAAGTCAGAGATCAGTTCATACTAAAGTGCCATTTTCACCGATGTATTTGTGTTACTCACTAATGTCTCTCAAGTGATGGTTTTATGAAGCGAAACCGGTAGAGAAATAAAGTTGTGTTTGTACAAATGGTGGTTTGTAATGCATTATTTTAAACACCAAATGAAGCTGGCGAAAGGGGAAACAGACGTGTAAGAAATGAGATTGACAGAAAGTGCAAAATCAATAGACATATGCAGAACGTCCTGCAGAGAACTGATGATTGATTCAGGCTCTGGAGTTGACCCTGAACGTAAATAAATGTAACGTATTGTGCATACCTAGGAAATGAAATCCATTACTACAGCTACACTATTGATGACAAACAGCTGGAGACAGCGTCTGCCGAAAAATATCCAGGTGCAACTGTCCAGAGCGACCTTAAGTGGAATGACCACATAAAACAGACAGTGGGTAAAGCAGACACCAGACTCAGATTCATCGGAGGAATCTTAAGGAAATGTAACTTGTCCGCGAAAGAATTGGCTTAGAAGGCGCTTGTTTGCCCGATTCTTGAGTATTGTTCATCTATCTGGGATCCCTATCAGGTAGGACTGATAGAGGAAATAGAGAATATCCAACGATGAGCGGCGCGTTTCGTCACGGGATCGTTTAGCTGTCGAGTGAGCGTTACAGAGATGCTACACAAACTTCACTGGCAGACTAGAGAGGCGTTGTGCATCACGGAGAGATTTACTATTGAAATTTCGAGACAGCACTTTTCAGGAGGAGTCGGACAACATATTACTTCCTCCTACATACATCTCGTTTATTGAGGTCGAGAAGAAAATTCGAGAAATTAGAACTAATACAGAGGCTTACCGACAATAATACTTCCCACGCATTATTCGCGAGTAGAACAGGGTTGTAGGGATCAGATAGTAGAACCGAAAGTGTCCTCCGCCACACATCATTAGGTGGCTTGCGGAGTATGATGTAGATGTAAATGATAGCCTTTAGTGGTATTGATAAGTAGGGGAAAGTTAGATGCAGCTTATAGGAAAATTAAAGAGACTTTTGGAAAGAATAAATGGAACTATATGAATATCAATAGCTCAGATACCAACGCACTTCTAAACAAAGAAAGGAAAGGTGGAAGGAGTATCAAGAGAGTCTACAGAGCTATTACAAATGATTGAAGCGATTTCATAAATTCACTGTAGCTCCATTCATTGGCATATGGTCACGACACACTACAGATACGTAGAAAAACTCATAAAGTTTTGTTCGGCTGAAGCCGCACTTCAGGTTTCTGCCGCCAGAGCGCTCGAGAGCGCAGTGAGACAAAATGGCGACAGGAGCCGAGAAAGCGTATGTCGTGCTTGAAATGCACTCACATCAGACAGTCATAACAGTGCAACGACACTTCAGGACGAAGTTCAACAAAGATCCACCAACTGCTAACTCCATTCGGCGATGGTATGCGCAGTTTAAAGCTTCTGGATGCCTCTGTAAGGGGAAATCAACGGGTCGGCCTGCAGTGAGCGAAGAAACGGTTGAACGCGTGCGGGCAAGTTTCACGCGTAGCCCGCGGAAGTCGACGAATAAAGCAAGCAGGGAGCTAAACGTACCACAGCGGACGGTTTCGAAAATCTTACGGAAAAGGCTAAAGCAGAATCCTTACCGTTTACAATTGCTGCAAGCCCTGACACCCGATGACAAAGTCAAACGCTTTGAATTTTCGGCGCGGTTGCAACAGCTCATGGAAGAGGATGTGTTCAGTGCGAAACTTGTTTTCAGTGATGAAGCAACATTTTTTCTTATTGGTGAAGTGAACAGACACAATGTGCGAATCTGGGCGGTAGAGAATCCTCACGCATTCGTGCAGCAAATTAGCAATTCACCAAAACTTAACTTAACGTGCAATCTCACGGTTTAAAGTTTACGGCCCCTTTTTCTTCTGCGAAAAAAACGTTACAGGACACGTGTATCTGGACATGCTGGAAAACTGGCTCATGCCACAACTGGAGACCGACAGCGCCGACTTCATCTTTCAACAGGATGGTGCTCCACCGCACTTCCATCATGATGTTCGGCATTTCTTAAATAGGAGATTGGAAAACCGATGGATCGGTCGTTGTGGAGATCATGATCAGCAATTCATGTTATGGCCTCCACGCTCTCCCGACTTAACCCCATGCAATTTCTTTCTGTGGGGTTATGTGAAAGATTCAGTGTTTAAACCTCCTCTACCAAGAAACGTGCCAGAACTGCGAGCTCGCATCAACGATGCTTTCGAACTCATTGATGGGGACATGCTGCGCCGAGTGTGGGAGGAACTTGATTATCGGCTTGATGTCTGCCGAATCACTAAAGGGGCACATATCGAACATTTGTGAATGCCTAAAAAAACTTTTTGAGTTTTTGTATGTGTGTGCAAAGCATTGTGAAAATATCTCAAATAATAAAGTTATTGTAGAGCTGTGAAATCGCTTCAATCATTTGTAATAACCCTGTATACAAGGGAAACAAGACTTGAGGACAATGTCATAGAAGGAGAAGGGCGAGACGGGAAATATGATACTGCGAGAAAAATTTGACAGAGACCAAAGTGGAAACAAGGCTCCTGTAATAGACGAGATTCCCTCAGAGTAACTGAGATACCTGGGAGAGCCAGCCATGACAATTATGCGCATGACATATAAGACGGTCAGAAAACCCTCGGACTTCAGGAAAAACACGATAATTCCAACTCCAAAGAAAGTAGCTACTGACAGTTGTCAATACAACTGAACCATTAGTTTAATAATTCATTGTTGCAAAATATGGAAAAACTGGTAGAAACCGAACTCTGGGAAGATCAGTTTGGCTTCCGGAGATATATGGGAAGACGTGAGGCAGTAATGACCCTAAGGTAGGTTGAAGAAATGCTAACCTAAGTTCATAGAACTTACAGGTATGGTTGACTGGACCGCAGTCTTTGAAAATTTGATGTCTACATCTACACTGATACTCCGCAAGCCACCCAACGGTGTGTGGCGGAGGGCACTTTACGTGCCACTGTCATTACCTCCCTTTCCTGTTCCAGTCGCGTATGGTTCGCGGGAAGAACGACTGTTTGAAAGCCTCCGTGCGCGCTCTAATCTCTCTAATTTTACATTCGTGATCTCCTCGGGAGGTATAAGTAGGGGGAAGCAATATATTCGATACCTCATCCAGAAACGCACCCTCTCGAAACCTGGCGAGCAAGCTACACCGCGATGCAGAGCGCCTCTCTTGCAGAGTCTGCCACTTGAGTTTATTAAACATCTCCGTAACGCTATCACGGTTACCAAATAACCCTGTGACGAAACGCGCCGCTCTTCTTTGGATCTTCTCTATCTCCTTCGTCAGACCGATCTGGTACGGATCCCACACTGATGAGCAATACTCAAGTATAGGTCGAACGAGTGTTTTGTAAGCCATCTCCTTTGTTGATGGACTACATTTTCTAAGCACTCTCCCAATGAATCTCAACCTGGTACCCGCCTTACCAACAATTAATTTTATATGATCATTCCACTTCAAATCGTTCCGCACGCATACTCCCAGATATTTTACAGAAGTAGCTGCTACCAGTGTTTGTTCCGCTATCATATAATCATACAATAAAGGATCCTTCTTTCTATGTATTCGCAATACATTACATTTGTCTATGTTAAGGGTCAGTTGCCACTCCCTGCACCAAGTGCCTATCCGCTGCAGATCTTCCTGCATTTCGCTACAATTTTCTAATGCTGCAACTTCTCTGTATACTACAGCATCATCCGCGAAAAGCCGCATGGAACTTCCGACACTATCTACTAAGTCATTTATGTATATTGTGAAAAGCAATGGTCCCAAAACACTCCCCTGTGGCACGCCAGAGGTTACTTTAACGTCTGTAGACGTCTCTCCATTGATAACAACATGATGTGTTCTGTTTGCTAAAAACTCTTCAATCCAGCCACACAGCTGGTCTGATATTCCGTAGGCTCTTACTTTGTTTATCAGGCGACAGTGCGGAACTGTATCGAACGCCTTCCGGAAGTCAAGAAAAATAGCATCTACCTGGGAGCCTGTATGTAATATTTTCTGGGTCTCATGAACAAATAAGGCGAGTTGGGTCTCACACGATCGCTGTTTCCGGAATCCATGTTGATTCCTACATAGTAGATTCTGGGTTTCCAGAAATGACATGATACGCGAGCAAAAAACATGTTCTAAAATTCTACAAGAGATCGACGTAAGAGATATAGGTCTATAGTTTTGCGCATCTGCTCGACGACCCTTCTTGAAGACTGGGACTATCTGTGCTCTTTTCCAATCATTTGGAGCCCTCCGTTCCTCTAGAGACTTGCGGTACACGGCTGTTAGATGGGGGGCAAGTTCTTTCGCGTACTCTGTGTAGAATCGAATTGGTATCCCGTCATGTCCAGTGGACTTTCCTCTATTGAGTGATTCCAGTTGCTTTTCTATTCCTTGGACACTTATTTCGATGTCAGCCATTTTTTCGTTTGTGCGAGGATTTAGAGAAGGAACTGCAGTGCGGTCTTCCTCTGTGAAACAGCTTTGGAAAAAGGTGTTTAGTATTTCAGCTTTACGCGTGTCATCCTCTGTTTCAATGCCATCATCATCCCGTAGTGTCTGGATATGCTGTTTCGAGCCACTTACTGATTTAACGTAAGACCAGAACTTCCTAGGATTTTCTGTCAAGTCGGTACATAGAATTTTACTTTCGAATTCAATGAACGCTTCACGCATAGCCCTCCTTACGCTAACTTTGACATCGTTTAGCTTCTGTTTGTCTGAGAGGTTTTGGCTGCGTTTAAACTTGGAGTGGAGGTCTCTTTGCTTTCGCAGTAGTTTCCTAACTTTGTTGTTGTACCACGGTGGGTTTTTCCCGTCCCTCACAGTTTTACTCGGCACGTACCTGTCTAAAACGCATTTTACGATTGCCTTGAACTTTTTCCATAAACACTCAACATTGTCAGTGTCGGAACAGAAATTTTCGTTTTGATCTGTTAGGTAGTCTGAAATCTGCCTTCTATTACTCTTGCTAAACAAATAAACCTTCCTCCCTTTTTTTATATTCCTATTAACTTCCATATTCAGGGATGCTGCAACGGCCTTATGATCACTGATTCCCTGTTCTGTACATACATAGTCTAAAAGTTCGAGTCTGTTTGTTATCAGTAGGTCCAAGATGTTATCTCCACGAGTCGGTTCTCTGTTTAATTGCTCGAGGTAATTTTCGGATAGTGCACTCAGTATAATGTCACTCGATGCTCTGTCCCTACCACCCGTCCTAAACATCTGAGTGTCCCAGTCTATATCTGGTAAATTGAAATCTCCACCTAAGACTATAACATGCTGAGAAAATTTATGTGAAATGTATTCCAAATTTTCTCTCAGTTGTTCTGCCACTAATGCTGCTGAGTCGGGTGGTCGGTAAAAGGAGCCAATTATTAACCTAGTTCGGTTGTTTAGTGTAACCTCCACCCATAATAATTCACAGGAACTATCCACTTCTACTTCACTACAGGATAAACTACTACTAACAGCGACGAACACTCCACCACCGGTTGCATGCAATCTATCCTTTCTAAACACCGTCTGTACCTTTGTAAAAATTTCGGCAGAATTTATCTCTGGCTTAAGCCAGGTTTCTGTACCTATAACGATTTCAGCTTCGGTGCTTTCTATCAGCGCTTGAAGTTCCGGTACTTTACCACGCAGCTTCGACAGTTGACAATTACAATACCGATTGCTGCTTGGTCCCCGCATGTCCTGACTTTGCCCCGCACCCGTTGAGGCTGTTGCCCTTTCTGTCATGCTGGATAGAATAAGAAAGATTGCTTACAACTTGTACAGAAAATGGACTGCAGTTAGAAGACTCAGAGGACACAAAAGGGAAACCGTTGTTGAGCAGTTATTCGGCCTAGCTGTGGCGGAAATAGCAGACAAATTTGGAAAGGACACGGAAGAAAAGTTGAATGGAATAGACAGTGTCTTGAAAAATAATAAAGACAACACCAAGACACTTTAGGGAATTAGATTATGAATGAGACATTGAAAGTAGTTGATATGTCTGCTGTTTGGGCAGCAAATTAACTGATGATGGCCGACGTAAAGAGGATGAGAGGACGTAAAATACAGACTGAATGTAGCAAGAAAAAAATTTCTGAAAAATGGTAATTGGTTAACATACAATATTTGTCTGGAGTGTAGACTTGTGAAACATGAACGGCAAGCAGTTCAGATAAGAAGAGAATAGGAGCTTTAGAAATATGGAGCTACGGAAAAGTGTTGAAGGTTGGATGAGTAGATCGCGCACCTAATGAGCATGGGCTTGCCAGAATTGGAAAGAAAAGAAATTTGTGGTACAAATTGACTCAACGAAGGGTTCAGTTGATGTGACACATTCTGGGACATCAGTTTAGTGTTGGAAGGAAGTGTGGGGTGATAGAAATTGTAGGGGGATACCACAGGATGAAAACATAAACAGGATCAAACGCAAGTAGGGTGCAGTTGTTATTCGAAGGTGAAGACGTCGGCATAGGATAGAGTAGCATGGAGAACTGAATCAGACCAGTCTTCGTGCTGAAGACTACAACAACGATTCCAGTAACAACAACAAGAAGTCTGCTATATCAGTGGCTTGCGCCGCATTGTTTTGCGTCCTCTAGCGGCTTGGTGCGACACTGGAACGGAGAAATTTCAATATATACCAGGACTGCTCACACGAATAAACAGTAAATTTGTGTTTTCGGGGGGACAATTAAAACTTCATGGCTAGCCCTCGTATGGTCAAGAATTATAATGGTATGACTTAAGAGAAGAGAATTGTTATTAGGTGTCAAACTGATAGCGGATAAAAGTGATGATCAACATGTAGAGAATAAAATAAGGAAAGCAAAGGTCATAATTAAGCAGCTACATTCAATATTATCTAGTAACAGTCAGTATGTCAAAAGTGATCGAGCAGCGATCGTAAAATTATTTTGTGGAAATCAGCGTTCGTATGGGGGCGAAAGTGTACGCCGTTAAATAAAGTTAGAGAAAGACTCCTCGCAGTGAAATTAATGTACCGGAGTAAGTGGAACAAAACCACACACAAGAGCGGAATTAAGAATAAAAACAGCAAGTAAAGATGAAAAAAGAAATAACGCTAGAACAATGGACAGAATGCTGTAGCCATGTGTGACACATGTACAGTAACACTATACTTCGGAATGGAGACCTTCAGCAAGGAGGCAAGATGACAAACCTTCCAAAGACTGAAATGCTGGGATTGCAGAAACTATGCAGGAAAGAAAGTTGGCAGAAGATACTTGCAAAGTTGAAGGGGTAAGAATTCTGGTTTGCGGTAAACAGCCAATGAACATCGTATGCTTGAAATCGAGCACAAATAAGGATCCTGCGCGTAGAAATTTTTAAACATCTTGATTACACGAGGGGAAAGAAAGTGTAAAGTTCCACACCATAATAAGTACAGTATTTCTCAAGTGTTGTGTGATTTTTCGTTTATTTATAAACGAAACTGAATATCTATAAACCTTTGTAGAAGTACAAGTGAGAGCCATATTTGGATCAGTAGTGCTCAGAAAAATCGACTACATGATCTGGGCCAGACAGCGAAAAAGGTGCCGGCATAGCAAGTGGATGGAAGTCGCTGACAGTGTGCAGTCGCTTCACATGACAAGACGGATGTGACGTCAAGAGGACTTGGCTGACTTGCGTGACGCCAGATTTGTACACAAATTTTCTGCATGAAGACGGCGCGGTGTTGAATGCCGAGGGGTGGATACCAGTGTCATTTTCAAGCAAAGTAACTGAACTTCGTATGCGAACTGCCATAAGACATCATTAATGCCAGCTGACGGTGAATTCCATCTGAGACTTGAGTAAAATGTATTTCAGATCAGCTCCGTACAGTGGCTCACGTCTCGGTCCAAATGATCGAGTTTTTTTATTCTTGATTGTAAAGGCTTTTCAAATTAATAATTATTACAAACGATTACTATGGGTGTGGTGGCGCATAATACTCAAGTTCGGCATTGCAGGACAGTTTAACCGGACCACGACCACTCCGCCTCCCCCCCCCCCCCCCCCCCCCCCCCCCCCCCCCCGCGAGGGACTACGGGCTCGGTAGCTCCTTTATAACAATCACACTATTCAAGTAACTCTTAGCTGTCACTGATAAATTATCAAAGCGGTAGAATTTAAAATAACTTCAATTATTTTTAGGAAAATTACGTTAGTTTAAGCGTGGCATGTGAATAAGAAACATATGACACTGTGACGCCGATGTGAAATGCAAAGGGCGATCGAAAAGTTTCCGTCTGAGGTTGCTGTAGCATATCTGCAACGTAGCGTAACTCAGGTGCGGGTATATATCACCGACATGTAGGCAAGGGATTAGAGTGGACTTACTATTTTTCCGACGTGCGTGCGCTAAGTGCGGAAACGTAAACTATGACGACGTTATTACCAAACGCGCCCAAACAGGACCAGCGTGCTGCTATTCTATTCTTGGCTGCCGAACGACAAATATCGGTAGATATCCATCGAATAATGAAGAATGTGAAGGGCCAGCAAGCTTGTCGAAAACCGCAGTTGTGGAATGGTGCGGCAAGTTCCGTCCAGGTCGCGATTCGATACAAGACGCCGGTCGATTTGGGAGGGTAGCTTCGTCCAGAAGTATGCCAACTCAAGTGGTAGATATTCGAGTATCCGATCTGTAATTCTGATCTCTCCCCCATGCAATTATCACGCCTTCAGAACCTCTAGAAATGGTCTTGAAAGGTCGACGATTCCTATCGGACGTTGATGTGCAGCAAGCAGTTCTCCACGCAGCGGGACACGGTTACCAAAATGGCATCTTCAAGCTGGTGCATCGGTGGGATGATTCCCTCAATGTTCACGGTGATTTTGTCTGATTGTCATATAATTCTGGGCTGTACAGCTTTCTAACAGAAACTTCTTGATCGCTTCTTGTATAATATTTGACATAAGTGTCATCTAAGTTTTGAGAAGTAAAAATATTTGGCTTTCTGTACCTTCAAATGGTTCAAATGACTCTGAGCACTATGGGACTTAACTTCTGAGATCATCAGTCCCCAAGAACTTACAACTACTCAAACCTAACTAACCTAAGGACATCACACACATCCATGCCCGAGGCAGGATTCGAACCTGCGACCGTAGCGGTCCCGCGGTTCCAGACTGAAGCGCCTAGAACCGCTCAGCCACCACGGCCGGCTAATATTGAGGTACTGACACGTCCAACAAGGTCCCGAGATCTGGCACGGAGGTCAATTCCGCCGCCTCCACTGGGGCAGTAGTAGTTCTGAGGTTGTCGTGAGCAGTACTTGTTGAGAGGATGTCGAGAGTAGTACTAGTGAGAGCATGTCGTGTGCAGTTGTTGTTCTGTTGGGCGAGACAGTAGATGCTGTTCAGTTGGTGTAATGTATAGATGGAAGATGTTGCAATGATCACAGTGTATTTTTCGTCAATATATACGGAGGTAACAAAAAAAAATTATTTCACATTTCCTTAATGACTATGCCTTTTGGTCACAGGTTCAGTCAACAAAGCATCTGGCTTGTGTTCATGTATTAGACTTGAAATTCTGGTTTCTATGTGCAATTATAGTATTTCTGGTTTTTCAATTAGTTCATTGTAAATGGTGTTTAAAATATCTTGTCGTATTGAGGAAGAACCGTGCCAGATACAATGTACGTTGAATCACACTTCCACACACAGAACAGTTACACTGGTGCTTTGTTGTTTCGCAGCTTTTATAGTTGCAGGGGACTTAATTAATCAATTGTGTTAACGGAAATTTCCTTTCATTCTTTATTGCTATTTTATGCAGTCAGATTGCGTACTAATACTACTCAGGGCCAACCGGTTACGAGACTTCGTAACCGGATACACAGGAACTAAAATTATTGCATTATAATTAAGCCCCCATGCAGTACCACCACCAAAATGGAGGATCACCTTATTGTGGATCATGCACACCGTAATCCCTTGACATCTGCACCTGCCATCCAAGAAGAAATAATGAACTCACTGGAAAACTATGTGTCATACCGCACCATTGGTCTATGGAATTGCCACCCGATGCGTAGGCAGCCGTTAACACCACAATACAAACAGCAGCGCTGGAGTGGAGCCATAACTGGGAAGCATGGAATGTTGACGAACGGCGTCGCATTTCGTTCCGCGCTGTATCGCGATACTGCACTGCAATGGATGACCGCTGTCGGCTCGAATAGCAGGTATCTGGGGAGAGACAGTGGGGTTACTCCCTTGCGTCATGTTATGAGGAGCCGTTGAGTATGATTTCAGGTCACAGATGGTAGTTACTGAGCGAACTCTGATAATACAACGATACGTCACGGACATTCTGTGCCCTTTCGTATCATCACTCATGTGACACTGTAGTGTCATTTTTCAACACGACAATAGTCGTCCACATATGGTACGTGTCTCTATGAACTGTCTAGATAATATTGAGGTTCAAATGGTTCAAATGGCTCTGAGCACTATGGGACTTAACATCTGAGGTCATCACTCCCCCTGAACTTAGAACTACTTAAACCTAACTAACCTAAGGACGTCACACACATCCATGCCCGAGGCAGGATTCGAACCTGCGAACGTAGCGGAGGCGCGGTTCCAGACTGAAGCACCTAGAACCGCCCAGCCACCACGGCCGGCTAATATTGAGGTACTGACATGTCCAACAAGGTCCCGAGATCTGGCACGGAGGTCAATTTCGTCACACTGACAGTATCCAGTTTGTCAGGGACCAGTTTCAACAGTTGCGCGGCCGGCCGATGTGGCCGAGCGGTTCTAGGCGCTACAGTCTGGAACCGCGCGACTGCTACGGTCGCAGGTTCGAATCCTGCCTCATGCAAGGATGTGTGTGATGTCCTTAGGTTAGTTAGGTTTAAGTAGTTCTAAGTTCTAGGCGACTGCTGACCTCAGAAGTTAAGTCCCACAGAGCTCAGGGCCATTTTAAGAGACTATGGGAGCGACGTATGTGGGCAGCTAAATTAAGCTCCAAATAACGTCAAGAGCCGTCAGTAGTTAAACAGCGTGTTCTTGTGACGAATGGAGCTTTTTGACAAACCCCAGTACCATCGTCTCAGCAGCGTCAACAACGTGTAAGAATTTTCACTTGACATTGGCTTAGAACTATTCTACGACATACCGAGTGAATTTGAGATTTGATAAGAGAATAATAAAGCTAGTCGTGTAAAATTCTAATTCCTCGATCTTATCATTGTTACCTGGACTAGGATCCTGCCTACTTCCTGTCGTAAAAGAAGTGAGTATCGTTGATGAATATCTAATCTATCTACTGAAGGAAGAAATATATTTCAAAACCCTGTCAGTTTTCTTGATTGGAGAAACTATATAAGTCGTTCAATAATATCGTCTTAATCAATGAGCCAATTTGTTCAATATAACAATTGTAGACAGCGAAAATGATCTTAATATAAGTGACACAGCTGTTGAAGTAATAGTAAAATATTTTAAATGCAATAAAATTAGCAAAAGGAATCCATATTTTTTTCTAACTTTCGTATCAGGACAGATTTGTCATAGTGTTGTGTTTACTTGCCTGGTGTTTCCTATGTCAGTGTTGTTACTGTGTTGAATTGTTCTTATTATTATTTCAGGCAAAGCGTTCGAAATTATTTGAAACAGTAAAATCGTATGTTTCCTTATGTGAAGTCGTTAAGTTCGCCAGTGCAGGTAAACGTTATTGTCAGGTAACGCAAGTTTGATTGTAACATCCAGAGACCACCATTAATTATTTCTGTAACGATTATTTGCATTTTGTTAAACTCTCTATATATATTTCATTCATCATCATCATCATCATCATCATTTAAGACTGATTATGCCTTTCAGCGTTCAGCCTGGAGCATAGCCCCCCTTATACAGTTCCTCCATGATCCCCTATTCAGTGCTAACATTGGTGCCTCTTCTGATGTTAAACCTATTACTTCAAAATCATTCTTAACCGAATCCAGGTACCTTCTCCTCGGTCTGCCCCGACTCCTCCTACCCTCTACTGCTGAATCCATGAGTCTCTTGGGTAATCTTGCTTCTCCCATGCGTGTAACATGACCCCACCATCTAAGCCAGTTTGCCCTGACTGCTACATCTATAGAGTTCATTCCCAGTTTTTCTTTGATTTCCTCATTGTGGACACCCTCCTGCCATTGTTCCCATCTACTAGTACCTGCAATCATCCTAGCTACTTTCATATCCGTAACCTCAACCTTGTTGATAAGGTAACCTGAATCCACCCAGCTTTCGCTCCCATACAACAAAGTTGGTCGAAAGATTGAACGGTGCACGGATAACTTAGTCTGGGTACTGACTTCCTTCTTGCAGAAGAGAGTAGATCGTAGCTGAGCGCTCACTGCATTAGCTTTGCTACACCTCGCTTCCAGTTCTTTCACTATGTTGCCATCCTGTGAGAATATGCATCCTAAGTACTTGAAACCGTCCACCTGTTCTAAATTTGTTCCTCCTATTTGGCACTCAATCCGTTTATATTTCTTTCCCACTGACATTACTTTCGTTTTGGAGATGCTAATCTTCATACCATAGTCCTTACATTTCTGATCTAGCTCTGAAACATTACTTTGCAAACTTTCAATCGAATCTGCCATCACAACTAAGTCATCCACATGTGCAAGACTGCTTATTTTGTGTTCACATATCTTAATCTCACCCAGCCAGTCTATTGTTTTCAACATATGATCCATAAATAATATGAACAACAGTGGAGACAGGTTGCAGCCTTGTCTTACCCCTGAAACTACTCTGAACCATGAACTCAATTTACCGTCAACTCTAACTGCTGCCTGACTATCCATGTAAAGACCTTTAATTGCTTGCAAAAGTTTGCCTCCTATTCCAAAATCTTGTAGAACCCGGTCATATGCCTTTTCTAGATCTATAAAGCATAGAGACAATTCCCTGTTCCACTCATAACACTTCTCCATTATTTGCCGTAAGCTAAAGATCTGGTCTGACAGCCTCTAAGAGGCCTAAACCCACACTGATTTTCATCCAATTGGTCCTCAACTAATACTCGCACTTTCCTTTCAACAATACCTGAGAAGATTTTACCCACAACGCTGATTAAAGAGATACCTCTGTAGTTGTTACAATCTTCTCTGTTTCCATGTTTAAAGATTGGTGTGATTACTGCTTTTGTCCAGTCTGATGGAACCTGTCCCGACTCCCAGGCCATTTCAATTATCCTGTGTAGCCATTTAAGACCTGACATTCCACTGTATTTGATGAGTTCCGACTTAATTTCATCCACCCCAGCCGCTTTATTGCACTGCAATCTATTGACCATTTTTTCCACTTCCTCAAATGTGATCCTATTTCCATCATCATTCCTATCCCATTCTACCTCGAAATTTGAAACATTACTGATCGCATTTTCACCTACATTGAGCAACTCTTCAAAATATTCCCTCCATCTGCCCAAGGCATCCACAGGATCCACCAGCAGTTTTCCTGACCTGTCCAAAATACTTGTCATTTCCTTCTTACCTCCCTTTCGAAGACTGCTAATTACACTCCAGAATGGTTTACCAGCAGCTTGACCCATAGTCTCCAAACTGTTTCCAAAGTCTTCCCACGATTTCTTCTTGGATGCTGCAATTATCGGTTTGGCTTTGTTTCTTTCTTCAACATAACTTTCTCTGTCTACCTGGGTTCTGGTATGTAGCCATTTTTGATACGCCTTCTTTTTCCTTTTACAGGCTGCCTTGACTGTATCATTCCACCAAGCTGTTTGCTTCATCCTACTTTTACAGACTACTGTTCCAAGACATTCTTTAGCCACTTCTAGTACTGTGTCCCTGTACCTTGTCCATTCCTTTTCCAATGACTGTAATTGACTACATTCAACTAACTGGTACCCTTCTGAGATCGCTGTTATGTACTTGTGCCTGATTTCCTTATCCTGAAGTTTCTCCACTCTTATCCTCCTACAAATGGACCTGACCTCCTGCACTTTCGGCCTCACAATCCCAATTTCACTGCAGATTAAATAATGATCAGTGTCATCAAAGAATCCCCTGAATACACGTGTGTCCCTCACAGCCTTCCTGAATTCCTGATCTGTTATTATATAGTCAATGACAGATCTGGTTCCCCTGCCATCCCAAGTATACCGGTGAATGTTCTTATGTTTAAAAAAGGAGTTTGTGATTACTAAGCCCATACTGGCACAGAAATCCAAGAGTTGTTTCCCGTTCCTGTTGGCCTCCACATCCTCTCCAAATTTACCCATAACCTTTTCATACCCTTCTGTTCGATTTCCAATCCTGGCGTTAAAGTCACCCATGAGCAGAACACTGTCCTTGTCCTTTACTCTAACAACTACGTCACTGAGTGCCTCATAAAAACTATCCATCTTATCTTGATCTGTCCCTTCACAATGCGAATATACTGACATAATCCTAATTTTCTTGCTAGACACTGTCAAATCTATCCACATCAGTCGTTCGTTTACATACCTTATTGCAACTACGCTGGGTTCCATTTCTTTCCTGATGTAAAGCCCTACACCCCATTGTGCTATTCCTGCTTTGACTCCTGACAGGTAGACCTTGTATTCTCCCACTTCCTCTTCTTTCTCACCCCTTACCCGAATGTCACTAACAGCTAAAACGTCCAGCCCCATCTTACTTGCAGCCTCTGCCAGCTCTACCTTCTTCCCAGAGTAGCCCCCATTGATATTAATAGCTCCCCATCTCATTACCATTTGTTTGCCAAGTCGTATCTTAGTAGTCCCTGGTTTGTCAGTTAGAGGTGGGACTCCGTCACCTCCAAAGGTCCGAGGCATTTTGCTCTGATTGTTGCCAGCACCAGCATCATATTTAAAGTACCAGGGAAGCAGGTTGCTAGCCTTACTTGCCCCGAGTCCCATTGGGTTTTACCACTAACGGCTGAGGGACTAGCCGGTGGATTTGGTAGTCTTTGCCGTATGAGCACAAAGGTGACCACGACTCAGAATATGTCCGAGATGCCCAGGCTTATTCCAAAGTAACTGGTATCCCGACTGTCGGGACCACTTACTTGGCCACTCATACGTTGCCCGTGGTTCATGAACTAGGACATGACTACAGGAACCCACACCATGAACCAATGAATATGTGGTGGTTCATATATTTCATTTTGTTCAGTAATTTAAAATCGTAGTTACATTTGCTTTTGTTATTATGTACAGTGATTCTGTTGATTCTGTGTGTGAACTATTTCATGATCGTACGTTTGTTCAGGTAATAAATAACTTTATGATAACTACCTAGTTTTTTTCCCATTGGCGACCGAATTTAAGAATTACTTCATTGATTTACTGTGATTCACTCAAAATTGCGTGATACTATTCGTTGTCTTTGTGTGGTGTGTAATTTGCAGTACTTTATAACGACCATTCAGAATTTACGTAAGTAGAGGATGGAGTAACTTATCTGTGGAAGTAAATTATTGTACATTTTCTACCATTTTTATTTCAGAAGCGATTGTCTTGACTTTTTTTATCCGAATAGGCTCACGAGATAACGATTATGTGCGTAGCCGTTCACAGAGGGGGAAACGTTCACAGAGGGGGAAACGTTACAAACCCACATGTAACCTACTAAAACGAAAGAATTAGAAGACCCGCAGTCTGTTATAGGAAAAGTAAATGAGTTCAGTTACGCCCACTCAATTCTCACAGTGACGCTCAGCAAACTGCAGACGGAGGCATTATGACAGACACGTTGTTCATCGTGGATAGTGTCACAAATCTCAAAGAGGCCAAGTTTCGAAACGAGTCAAGATGCGTCTCGCGTACGCTCCACGACGACAATTTAGATATATTGGTACCGACAAACTGTCTTTCCACGTAATATCTGCAAATGAAACAGGTGGGGGGGGGGGGGGCAGGGAGACGTACAGTGGATTGTGCTTTGGTCGCACATGCGTATCAATGAATCCGTTTCAGTTAAAATTCAGTGGGAGCAGGGAAGGAACTCAAAAAGTATCGTTACTACGAAAGAAAGGCAAAAGAAGAAAAAAATCTAAAAAAGGGTCAGATATTTTTTAAAGTAATGTGTCTAGAAGTGCGAAACAAAATAGATTACAGAAACATTTTAAGTGCCTTTAAATGATGCTCGAAATCATGTGCAGAACATGAGGTGCTGAGTAAGAACTTAAAGTTCAGTGTTTAACCTGGAATTTTAAAGAGTACTAAAGGACATCTGTGTAGTGGATTATGTAGACAGTGGAGTCTGCTGCTGTGGGGCCGTGAGATACTATTGTTATCTGAAATCAAGTGGTAAAATACACTGGCGGAAAAAAATCAAAACGACAAAAAATAATTATGTAAAGCAATGAATTACGGGAATACTTTTGTCTATGAAACATATCTAAGTGATTTACGTTGCAAGGTCACATACTGATGTAAGCTCGAGATAAGACATTGCAAATGTGAAATCCTGGTAGGTTAACAACCGGTGTAGCCACCAGAATTTTGAATGAAAGCACGCAAACTTGCATGCTTTGTGTTGTAGACGTGCCGGATCTCAGTTTGTGGTATGGATTTACATGCCTGGTGCACTTAGTCAGTCAATAAAGGGACGGTTAACACTGTTCGTGGATGAAGAAGTTGTCATCCAATGATGTCCCATGAATGCTCTATTGGAGGCAAATTTGTTGATGGAAAAGTCCGAGGTAACATGTCGACAATCGGTAGAGCATATTGGGTTACAACAACGGTATGTGGACGAGCGTTATCCTGTTGGTAAACACGCCATATAATGCTGTTCATAAATGGCAGCATAACAGGTCGGATCACTAGACTGATGTACAATTTTGCAGTCAGGGAGCGTGAGATGACTACGAAAGTGCTCCTTCTGTTATACAAAATCGTACTCCAGACGTAACTACACTTTTAGATCCAGTGTGTCTAGACTGCAGACCAGTTAGGTGCAGGTCCTCAGCTGGCCTTCTCCCTACGTGGAACGCACGCTACGGGACATCTGGGTAAGAGCTGGCCTTAACGTAACCGGTTGCTAACACTTCGTTGTGTCACTATGGTGCCAACTGCTGCTCAAATTGCTGCTACAGATGCAATGCGATGAGCCAGAGCGATACACTGAACACTATGGTTCTCCCTGTCGGTAATATCACGCGACCATCAGGAGCGCGGTCTTCTTGAGATGCACATTCTCGCGGTCGCCGCTGCCGATTTGCCGCCTTGAGGGCATTCTTGACTAACAGCACCAATTCCAATCTCAAAGGGAGCTAACGTTCACGACAGTTGTATTTAAAGCAAACTTGATTTGCATCTTCACAGCCACGCCACTCTTATGCTGCTGGTTCGAAATCTGAATAGACATTGCAATTTTGTCACATGATGACATGGTTGGAGACCGTGGCTGTTATTTGATGACAAATGTTGATGGTGTTGAGACAGCAACCAGCCACAAGTTTATTTTCAGTTCCTTTATTCAAAAGGTACCGTTACCGGTTTCGAATCATTACGATTCATCTTCAGACGGTTTTCATGATTTCGTTAGAACATGTGGTGCGTTTTTTTTTTTTTTTTTACAGATTAATTGTCCTAAAATATAAATAATACCTAATTATAAGCACGCCACACAGATGATTGTGTTACAGATTTGCATTGGATGTGACGTACGTGAAATGTCGCTTTGGAGTGTTTGTTTTCATAGTTAGACATTGTCTTTCAGGTGTAAAAGCCTGCCTACCAACTTTCGTTAGTGTCACACAACGCATCCTTGGTGTTGCGATTTTTTTCTGTCAGTGTATTTTGGCAGTTGAGATAGCATTGCTATGTAAAGCTAAGATTCTAAGTTAAACACTGAACTTTAAATTCTCAATCGGCACCTCATTTGTTGTTCATGGTTTCGAGCATCATTCAATGGCATATCATATGTTACTCTAAACTGTTTTATTTCTTGGTTTTAGACAGAACATTTCACAAAAAATCTGACTCTTTATCACCAAAGTTTCTTTTGTTTTTCCAGTTAGGCCTGGCGCCGGGCAGTTGGATACCCCACTTATATATTTCATCTTCAACTGTTTTCTGATGACGCTGTTGTCTACGGGAAAGTGTCATCTTTGAGTGACCATAGGATGATACAGGATGACTTGGACCGGGATTCTATTTTCGTGTGACAAGTGGCAGCTTGCACTAAATGTAAGAATATGTAAGTTAATAGAGATGAGTAGGAAAAACAACCTTTAATGTTCGAATACAATATTACGGACACGCTGATTGACAAAGTCACAACGATTAAATATATAGATACAACGTTGCGAAGCATCGGAAAATGGAACGAGCACTGAAGTCCGGTAGGGAGAAAGGATGGTCGACTTCGGTGTATCTAGACAATTCTAGGACGTGTATCTTATCTATAAAGGAGATCACATAATTAACTATTCCGATCCATTCTTGACTACTGGGACCCCCACCAAGTCTGGTTAAATCAAAATGTGGAAGCAATTCAGGGGAATGCTGCTACATTCGTTATAGATAGGTTCGAACAACAACAATCTGGTTAAATGAAGACGTGGAAGCAATTCAGGGGAATGCTGCTTCATTCGTTATCGGTAGGTTCGATCAACAAGCAAGTATTACAGGTATGCTTCATGAACCCAAATAGCAGTCCCTGGACGGGAGGTGACTTCTTTTTTTTTTTTTTCTTTCGAGGAACGCTGTTGAGAAAATTTAGAGAACCGGCATCTGAAGCTTACTACAGAACGATTCTACTGCCGTTAACATACACTTCGCGCAAGGACCGCGAAGACAAGATAAAAGTTAGGACTGTATAGAAGCAAATAGACAGTCGCTTTTCTTTCTCTCCATTTGCGAGTGCAACATGAGAGGGAATGACTAGTAGTGGTACTCGGTATCCTCCGCCATGCACCATGCGGTGGCTTATGAATAATGTGTACAGATGTTCATGTATGTTATGGGGCCATTTTCGTCAAAGCTGCCACATACCATAATGAGACTCCGTTAAAATAATAACTCAGCCAATTTAAATTAATTTCCTGCTTGAGATGAGAGTAAAAATATGGTTAAGGTAGACGTCGGTGATTGCCATATCCAATCATTAAATTTGCGTATTAATTTCCTATTCTGGAGGATTGACTCCATGTTGAACATAGGGTATCTGGACAGAGGAGATTGAGCCAGTGCCCGGCCTTTAGGGCAGGGATACAGTTCTCTTCAAACTAAAGGCATCAGTACTACGGCAGAGGAAGAAGCCAGTTAGAAACCGGGACTAGTATACTGCATGCGGACCAAGCCACGATGGAGAGGTGCTGTCCATTTTTGCCTCCTAAACGAGGGACTGCTGCTGTGTACAGTTTTTGACGTGGGACTCCGCTGAAACCTATTCGCGAGCTAAACAATGATGGGGAGTGCAGTACTGCAATGATCTGTGCTCTGCAAGAAGCCTGTTTCTGGGAACATCGAGGAAGTAAGTAATGACACAGATGCGCTGTTGCTGCTCTCTGGATGTAACTATTCGCCTGGGACTCTTTTTCCGCACGAAACCTAATAACGACCTTTTTTGTATCCCGCCTGGAAGGCGGCGCGTGGGTCTGCTCCGGTGATCTGCAAAATAGGTCAAGTGAAGGAAGCGAGTAGGAGCAGGTGACAGGCAAAAACAAGTTAATAAGTGGCTACATAACTTTGCGATGATGAGCACGTAGGTGCGAAGCCGTATTACCGTCATAAGTAGTACAAAGTCTCAATTGCGAGCCAACACCCTCTAAATTTGAAGCGATGTATCCAGGCCGTGTGCTCTTGATGAAATGGGGAGAAAGCAGAGCGGCACTCGTTGAGCTCAACAGCATCGGCTAGAGGGCTCTGTGGTCGGCGTAGTTGGTCCGCTCTCGTAGTGGTAACCTACGAGCGTGCACATACGTTGTCGCATCGGAACTATCGATTCCACAGAACTGTTATTGTATTGCTCAAAGAATAAGTACTGATTGCAGAAGGAGATAAAAAGGTGACTCCTATTTGTGTGTTGTGCTGCTTACAAAGGAAAAGTGCTAAGGGGGCTCCGTTGACAAGGATTTATCCAGAGTACCGAGACTAAGTGCCGATATGTAGAGCAGTTTTAATTTAATTTTCATTACAGTGTAACACTCCCGTGATTGTGTCTAAAAAATTCTCAGTTCTCCACCAAATCTTTCCTCAGCGTCGCAATTTGGCTAGGGAGGACCACCGTAAAATTACAGGAAGCTGGAAAGAGGTTTCGGCTGATTGAAGCTTTGGACTGCTGGGATAGCACAGACGATAAAAAATAGGATTTTTTTCTCTATAAAATGCAAAGATTATAAAATGTTGCAAGCTGTGGGTTGCCTGGTGTGCGACGATACAATTTACACACGTACTAGGAAGGGCAGGCTTGCAACGAGAAAAACACATATCAAATTTCCTTTTTCTGTCACGCAATGCCCATGTGTATTGTGACGGCATCGTAATTTGTTTTCATAAACGAATTTTGCGGCATTCGTTGAAACGTATATCGCACAAGCGCATAACTTCCCTGTTGCCCACCTGACCAGCGAACATTTTTCCAATCGCGTTTCTCCCCGTCGTCTCGCTACCTGCAGCCTTCGACCTGCCGCATGAAAAATGCATGTACTCCGCACTCGCCGCAGATCCTACTTCAGTCGCTACCGCACACAGCTGCTAGACTCGCAGTGCGTGACCATTCTTGCTGGCGACTTGACCAAACGTGATACGTTTTGCTGAGTGCCTTGCTAATCGTCTCTCTCCTTCACTCCAACACATTTCCATTCTATCATTTTACCAATACTTCTGCTTGAAACTCTCAACCTTCTCTTCATTGCTTGCCTTAACCATCTGAGAAATTGCAACATTTTTGGTTATTATCTTCTTCTACACTTCAAGACTTAGGCATTTGCCTTCTCCCTCCTTCTCTTCTTAGGTTTGTACCATATGACTTTCAGAGGCAATCTCTGGCTCCTCTTCCCGTAAATGTGTTAATTCACTTTCGTTCTGTATTCTTTGATTTTATTTCCCAGTTTATGGTCGTCCACTTTATTCTCAATATCACTGTTGTAAATTCTGTCTAATCGACTACATCAGTCTACTGCTCCGAGGAGTCTCATTTGTCTTGCCTGAATTCTTCTCTGTTGTTGTTTATACGTGACCCATGACTCCTTTCCACACAATAAAGCAGGAATAGCCACGGTCGTACAAAATTTCAATGTTGTCTCTTTCCGTGTTTTGTTTTGCAGCCAGCTATTTGTCATTCTAAACATATTTCAGAATTTCACTGCTTTCTTCTCTTCATCTCTATCACATTCACTAGCAGTGTCAAGCCTTAGAAATTTCGTGTGTTGAACTTGTTCCCATATTTTTCTATTAACACGAATTTTTGACCTTTCGAGGACTTTTCCCTATAAAGTCATTGTTTTTCATTTCCCTGTTAATATCCCTAATGCATATGTTTCACATATTCTGCCCAACTAATAAATTCCTTTTTGAGAAGTCTCTGCTGCGTAACTAAGTGAATAGTGGTGTTGTGAGGCACACTGTTTTCTGCAAGGTAATGTAGCTCCAGTTACATTTCCGCTTAAAGGGGACCATACTAACTTCCTCTCGGCGGTTTGACTCATATGGCCAGGGTGTGTATGGCATGACAAGGACTTCAACAAGTGTAAGTAGGAAGACGCAACTCTCAACTGTTTTCGATAAAATCGAGATTGAAAAGTTTAGGTTGCTTTTATACTTTGCATGATCGGTAGTACTCAAAGAGTTCGCATCCGAGCGAGTAAGCACTCAGTTTCATAATCGCAAGGTCTCTGGATTGAATCTCGCTGCTGGTGCTATTTATTTTTATGAGTTGCTTGCATCAATATTTGGTGCTATGCTTCGATATGCGTAGAACGCCACGAAATTCTGTGACGATCGATAACCGTTTATGAATGTAACCAAGTTTGTTTTGCAACAGACACAAGGAAAAAAAAGTGGACATGTCAAAAATTCGGCGTTCCTTACATCTGTTATACGAGGTGTGGCTAGAAAAAAAACGGACTAGTACTGGTGAAACAATAAAACGAATGAAATAAGGCTGAAAGTCGCGTGGCCTGTCACGTGACTCTCGCTCCGCCTACTGCTCGAGTTTCATCTGCCTCCTGCACTCAGTCTGCCCGTGGCGTCTGTTTTAAGTAGTTGACGTTTTGTCTGTGCGACGGAAAATGTTGAGTGTACAGAAAGATCAGCGTGTTAACATCAAATTTTGTTTCAAACTAGGAAAATCTGCAAGTGAAACGTTTGTAATGTTACAACAAGTGTACGGCGATGATTGTTTATCGCGAACACAAGTGTTTGAGTGGTTTAAACGATTTAAAGATGGCCGCGAAGACACCAGTGATGACACTCGCACTGGCAGACCATTGTCAGCAAAAACTGATGCAAACATTGAAAAAATCGGTAAACTTGTTCGACAAGATCGCCGTTTAACAATCAGAGCAGTGTCTGAGTTAACAGGAGTTGACAAGGAAAGTGTTAGGCAGATTCTTCATGAAAGTTTCAACATGAACAAAGTGTGTTCAAAAATGGTTCCAAAGTGTCTCACAATTGAACAGAAGAAACGCCGAAGAATGGTTTGTTCTGACATCCTGGAAAACATTGAAAGTGATCCCACCTTCTTACAAAATGTTATTACTTGCGATGAATCGTGGTTTTTTACTTACGATCCCGAAACTAAACGCCAATCGATGCATTGGAAAACTCCTGGTTCTCCACGACAAAAAAAAGCACGAATGCCAAAATCGAAATTCAAGGCAATGATGATTGTTTTTTTTTTTTTGACTTCAAAGGGATTGTGCACATTGATTGGGTACCAGAGGGACAAACAGTGAATCAGCATTACTACATTAGCGTCCTGGCTACCCTACGTGAGCGAGTACGGAGAAAACGGAACGATTTGTGGAGAAAAAAGTCATGGATCCTTCACCAAGACAATGCCCCAGCTCACAGTGCGTTGTCAGTGAAGACGTTTTTGGCAAAACACAACATTCCCATCTTAGATCATCCACCCCACTCACCTGATTTGGCCCCCTGCGACTGTTTTCTTTTCCCTAAAGTCAAGTCAGCTTTGAAAGGAACTAGATTTGAGACTGTTGAAGCAGTAAAAGAAAAAGCGACGGAACTAATGTATGGACTTACCGAAAATGATCTGCAGCATTGCTATGAACAGTGGAAAATTCGTATGGAGCGGTGTAGAGACCGAAGAGGAGAGTACATTGAAGGAGATAACATGAAATTGTAAATAATTGTAAATAAATGTTTTTTCCAGCATCAGTCCGGTTTTTTTCTAGTCGCACCTCGTATGTCGTGATAATTATAGTTTTCCGTGTGTGTATGATCAGTATCATCCTGATTCATGCAGTGCTGCATAGGTTGCACATTATACTTATCGCAAATCTAGATACACTGATATAATTAAAATGCCTACACTGATTTGATTGAAAAAGTTCTCGTGTATCCGTTTTTCATTTCTCCTTAAGAAAAATACTTTTTCTCCTTTCTCATGTCAAAGTTTAGGAAAATAGTAAATAAAGTATTAGGAATTGATACTTCTCACGGTTATAATAAATCTGTTGTTAGAGTTAAGTGGGAATGAAAAATACATCACCGTTGGTGAGATTCTATACAAACACCTCGCGCACATGAAACAAAGCGCTTAGGGCGGGCGCATACGGGAGACTTACTGTCGCGCAACCATTTCGTCTTTCTTGTTTTCCTGTTGCTTCGGTTTTTGAGAGCTCGCACACGATGAGCAACCGTTTCCTGACAGCGGACCCATTTCCAAGGGTTTTTGTAGTGCAGTCAACCAGTGCAGTTTTGAGATTGCAGTGGTTTGTGCTCTCATCATTCGACAAACGACAAAACAACGGAACAGGAAGTATTGATTCACCAGCTTATGTCTGAAAGACTAAATAAAAGGAAATTCACATTAATGTTTCAACAGGTAAGATGTTACCCAGAGAAATTCTTCAGTTATTTCCACACGTATGTACAGTCATTTGACGAGCTAGTCACAGTTCTGGGACCTGCCATCACCTACCAAAATACAAATATGCGACTGGCGATTCCACCAGAAGAAAGGCTCGGTGTTACATTAAGGCAGGTTGCATGAAATTACACATTTTTTATTCAGTCTGATATTATTTATTATTCGAGAAATCCAGTTAATAACAGTAATCGTTACATTTTGTATAAAATATGTCTGATTGAAACGGCAGAAAATGAGTGCAGGTATAAAGTTTAAACTCTGTTGCGTCTAGTGACATCGTACCTAGTTTCTGATCTACCTGAAGACACAGAAAAATTAGTCAAGTATGAGTTTACACTGTCGCAATCATGAGGAGTAGTAAGGACGGTGTACGAGCTGTTTCCAGCGGTAGGTTGGTTGTCAGGCATAGATGTCGCAGTAAACAGAAGCTAGAATATCGAACTCCACTACTGAAACCATCACGTGTGTCATTTGGTAGACACGTGTTCTGGATACGTCTTATTACCTCAAGAATCTCAATTTGTGCATCGATCATTCGGTGTGTGGGTACTGCTTTCAGCACAGGTACAAGAGACAATGCAAAATGTGTTGCAGTGTCATCCATTAATGATGTAAGTTTCTTTCTTCTCTCGAAGCATATCGAGTAACGTTCCTTCATAACTCTTCTTCTTCTTATTTGGATTGTAGGAGGTATGCGGAGAACGAACAATGGGTGGCCTTTGAACGTTCTCTGTTTCCTCAGGTTCCTCATCGCTAACTACTGGTTCAGCATTTCCACTTCTTTCACGTACTTCTACGGTTGGTAGAAGAAATAAAAGTTGATCGTAAAATTTGTACTTTCGGCGCTTTCAGACTGGTTGTCCTGGCTTAGCCGATTTTTGTTCACGCAATTCTCGTGCAAAGCATGTCCTCATATTTTTCCATTTTCGTTGTACTAACGTTCCTAGGAAACAAAGACACAAAGACAATAAATTGAAACGCTTGACATTGCTGTAGATTTTAATTTATTTTCATGATATAAAAATGAAAACTATTGTAATTCAGTTAATTTAAATCATTTACGAAACTTCATAAATTATAACATATATATCGATCGTTGAAACTTGATCCAGTTGACCGGTACCTGTAAAGAAGTTATAATATATAATAACTTCTTTACAAAAGTTATTATATATATATATATATATATATATATAAGTTATTATATATATATATATATATATATATATATATATATATATATAATAACTTCTTTACAGGTACTGGTCAACTGGATCAAGTTTCAACGATCTTTCATACAACTACTTGATTGGTGCTAGCACAATCCGCAAAATAGTGAAAGCAACGTGCACTGAAATATGGAATGTTTTGCAGCCTATGGTTATGCCAGAGAAATGTGAAGAAGAGTGGTTGCACATTACTGAACAGTTCTATAAGAACACCCATTTCCCCAAAACCGTAGGTGCTGTTGACGGAAAACATATTCGAATAACACAACCTCAAAGTTCTGGCTCAGAATTTTATAATTATAAAAAATTCTTTTCTGTGATGTTGATGGCATGAGACGATGCTGAATGTCAATTTGTCTTCATAGATGTTAGTTCAAATGGAGCAGCAGGTGATTCCTCAGTTTTTAGTAATTCGAATATGACCAAAAAGCTTCAACGTAACCTTCCGAACATAGCGAACAACCGAACATTGCCTAACGATCCAGAAGGCAAACCAATGCCTTTTTGTTTGGTTTCTGATTAAGCTTTTGGTTTATCGAGGCACATTTTGCGCCCATTTGCTAACCTCATTAAAGAAAATTTTCAACGGTAAACATGCAACTACTCGTCGTATGGTTGAATGCACATTTGGCATACTGGGGAACAAATGGCGTATTTTCCATAGACCTCTTGATGTTACCATCGATTTCTGCGGTGCAATAATCAAAGCACGTATTGTGCTCCACAATTTTCTGTGCAGAAGAGATGGAATCAACTTTACAGATATGGCTTATGAATGTTCACTGCAGAGTATAGACATTGAACATCAGGCTAGAGCTGTATCTGCTGTGAATATAGGCAAGTATTTTGCAACCTATTTTACGTCCCCTGGAGGATTCGTGGCAGTACGATGGACTCGGATTTCACTACGACTCAAAAACATTGAAAAAAAAAGGTTCAAATGGCTCTGAGCACTATGGGACTCAACCGCTGCGGTCATTAGTCCCCTAGAACTTAGACCTAGTTAAACCTAACTAACCTAAGGACATGACACACATCCATGCCCGAGGCAGGATTCGAACCTGCGACCGTAGCGGTCTCGCGGTTCCAGACTGCAGCGCCAGAACCACGCGGCCATTTCGGCCGGCAACATTGAAAAATTTACTTGTTCTGTCCACAAAACACTATTAATAAGTGAAGATTTAATCTTACCTTACAATCTGTCGAGCAGCTAAGAGAAAACTGCCGAGAAGGAAATTAATGCATTGCTTGCCTGTACTCTACCACTCTTACTTTTTTTCTTTTACATTTATATGACTACTCCGCAATTCACAATTAAGTACCTGGCAGAGGGTTCATCGAACCACCATTAATCTGTATCTCTACCGTTCCACTCTCGAAAAACGCGCGGGAAAAACGAACACTTACATCTTTGTGTGTGAGCTCTGATTTCTTCTATATTATTATTATGATTTTTGCTCCCCATGTAGGTGGATGCCAACAAAATATTTTCACGCTCTGAGCGGGAAGTTGGTGATTGAAATTTCATGCGAAAGTCCTGCCCCAGCGCAAAACGCCTTTTTTTAAATGGTTGCCACCCCAATCCCCATATCATATCCGTTACACTCTCTCCCTTATTTCGTGATAATGCAAAAAGAACTGCCGTTTTCTAAAATTTTTCGATGTCTTCCGTCAGTCCTATGTGTTGCGGAGCCCACACAGATCAGCAATGCTCCAGAAAAGCGCGGAAAAACGTAGTGTAATCAGTCTTTCAGTAGACCTGTTATATTTTGCAAGTGTTCAGCCAATAAATCTCTGTCTTTCGTACGCTTTCCCCACAGTATTATCCATTCCAATTTAAGTTATTTGTATTTGCAATCCCTAAGTATTTAGTTGAGCTTACAGCCTTTAAATTGAAATTTAGCCTATTATTTTCAGTGATCATGTGGTCGACTTCACACTTCTGATGATTTAGAGTCGATTGCCATCATCGCGATTGACAACAGCTGGATGGTCTTTGATGTGTGTGCGGGCGTGCTGCAGTCCTCCCCAACGCATCCCACACGTGCTGGATGGGACTTACGTCGGGGAGAACGGAAAAACCAATACATTCGCCGAATATCCTATCGTTGCAAGAGCTCATCCGTCTGGACTGTTCGATGTGGTCGCATATTGTCATCCATAAAAATAATTTCTCTGCGGAAAGACGCACATGCGTAACTAGAAGCTTTGACTTCGAAATGATTTCTCACAATGGACGTTGATGAGCCAAAATATTATGTCCGCAGTCCAACACGAGAATGAATGCTGCCTGGCGGCGTTGTGGACGCGTGACGCGGTGAGGAAAAGTACAGTGCTCTGAGAAACATAAGGATAAGATAGATAAAACAAAATAACATATTAATAACTCGTTGGAAAACAGTGAAAGTGGGGATTATGTGGCCAGAGGTCTCCCACTGGTGAGCAGAAAGCTGGAAGTCACGTGGCGTGAGGACAGTTTCACTACAGCGTCAAATGAGGCTGGGCCCGTAACACGAGGCAGTTGAAGCATCTGAAAAGGTAGTAGGTGTCAATCAGCGAGCAGTTACTGTACACTGCGGTGGTGTTCTTCATCAGGACATGCCTCGGAGACAAATTTTGAGTGACTTCACAAACAGAAGAATCATCAGGAAACTGTTAGAAGGACGATGTATGATGAGTGTAGCCCAGGAACTTGATATTGCTTACATATTAGTTTCACATGCGTGGGGAGATTCCCAACCACAGGTGTTGTTGCCCGTAGGGGAGGAGGTGGTCGACCAAGGTCACTTGCATCAGGCAAGAAGGAAACGACGCCAAACAGCGGGTGCAATTGCAACCACATTTAACAGGACTGCGAAGAATGGGATGTCGCTCTACACTGTGCCACGTCGACAGTGTGGGGATGGTCTCTTTGCTCTACAACGAGTAGTTTGTGTTCACACCCGCACATCGGTAGTACCGTCGTCGATGGTCCCATGTGGTTAGGAACTGCACCATCGAGCAGTGAGGTCGCATGCTCTGCTCTTCTCGGATGAGAGCACGTTCAGTCTGAGTAGTGATTCTGAATGTACCCTCACGTTGCGAGAGGTAAATGTACACTGTTGTCCAAAATTAGATCAACAAATCTTTATTACCCCGTCCTGTGTCTAATCAAAAATATAATCATACCAACTGTCAACCAGATGTCCGTACGTCGTGTTCTGCACAGAAGATGGTATTTCAGTCAACGGATAACCATGATGATGACGTCAGGGCACCTATGAAAAGAGGGAGTTTTTGCCGTGTAGCCCCACATCCACAATCGCTGTGTACAGTCACAGATGGTGCAGTAAGACACAGAGAAGATGCCTATCAGACGCTCTGCGGTGGAGGGCCGTGGTAAGAAAGGAAGCAGGACAGTCACAAACTGATTTGGCCCGGAGGATTAAAATGAATCGTTCTGTTGTTTCTCCGATGTGGCGACAGTTTATAGAAACGGAAACTGTATTCCGTAGAGGAGGGCGGGACCGACCACGTGTGACTTCAGAAGATAGGTCCGTTATTTAGCTGTAAGGGCACGACATGACCACCTTAGTACTGCACGGCAACTGGCATGTGAGCTCGCAGCATCCACTGGACGTGCTGTATCAAGGCAAAGGGTGTGCAGAAGGTTTCAGCAGAGTGGCCTTTATTGTCGAAGACTGCTGTATGTGTACATCTGACGTATCTTCACAGAGGGGAACGTCTATAGTGGAGCCATCAAAGTGCCACCTCGACGGTCGAAGAGATGGCCAATGTTGTTTTCACAGATGAGTCCCGATTTAGTGTGGACAGTGATTATAGATTGATTCGCATCTGGAGGGAACGTGGAACACAATTTCGGGGCCCAAAGATTGTGGAAAGTGATCGATATCGGGGAGGATCCATAATGCTGTGGGCAGGGATTATGTTGACCACACGAACCCCTCTCCACGAAATTGTATGGGCGAATCGGCAAGGATTAACTGCTGTCAGATATCGTGAAGAGATCTTGGGGCCTCATCTGCGGTTGTTGCGAAGTACTGTGGGCCCAGATGTCGTACTGACGGTCGATAATGTTCGACGAGTACGGGTGGTTGTTTTCTTGGAAATAGAAGATATTGCACTCATGGCGTGGCCTCCTCGCTATCCCGATTTGAGTCCCATAGAGCATGTCTGGGGTGCACGAGGAAGACGGCTTGCATAACGTCAACATTCGCCAACCACTCTCCAAGAATGTTAGCAGCTCTGCAAGAAGAATTGGCATCTCTGCCTTAACATCAAACTGATGATATCATTCACAGCATGCCCCGTCGTTGTCAGGCCTGCATTGCTGCCAGAGGTGGTCACACCTCATACTGAGCACATTAACCAGTTGTCGGAATGTGTGTACAAATCCGTTAAGTTGTAAATAACGAAGAAAATTTTTGTCTTCCGTTATGCATGTTGCAGTTATTTGCGTTCTGTATTCATTACATTGTTTCTACTTTACTATCACCTGCTTATACTGTTTTTTGGCAAAGTAAACGCAACATTACAAAATTTTCTAGTGGTGCTTTAATTCTGGACACGAGTGTATGGTTGTTTTGGTTTGCTGTGTGCTAGGATATGGAAGGCATAATGTTCCATGAGTGCACTAACCTCCAAATCTTTGAACTCTGCACAGCCACTGGTCAACGTCATTGTGATACTGTACTCCTTAGCTATATATGCGTTTCTGGGGTGACATCATTTTTACGAATGACAATATGCAACAGCATCGAACAGTTCAGACGGATAAGCTCTTAGAACGAGAGGATATTCGGCGAATGAACTGCCATTCCCGTTCCCCCGTCTTAAATCCCTTCCATAACGTATGAGATGCATTGGAGAAACGTATTGAGCACTCCCACATATACCAACGACCATACAACAGCTGTCAACCGCGATGGTGGCAATCGACCCTAAATCGTAAGGAGGGTGAAGTCATCCACATGAACACTAAAAGGAATCCTCTGTATTTCTGTTAAGTCATGAATCACGGATTTCTAAAGGCTGTAAACTCAACTAAATACTTTGAGATTACAATTACAAATAGCGTACTCTGGAACGCTCACATAGATAATGCTGTCTGACCACTTAGAAAATATTACAGGTCTACAAAGAAACAGCTTACACTGCGCCTGTCCGCCCTCTCCTGGAGTATTACTGTGCTGTATGGGATCCTCATCACATAAGACTGACGGAGGACATCGAAAAGTTTCAAAGAACTGCAGCTCGTTTTGTATTATCACGAAATAAGGGGGAGAGTGCCATTGATATGATAAGCGAATTGGGGTGGCAATCATTAAAAGAAAGGCGTCTTTCGCTGTGGCAGGCTCTCCTCAGAGTGTGAAAATATTTTGTTGGCACCCACATAAATAGGGAGAAATGATGATACCAATAAAATAGGAGAAATCAGAGCTCACATGGAAAGATTTAAGGGGAGCCGGAGGTGCCTATGCTGTCCATGTTAAAATCACTAAGTTTGAGGAACATTTATGAATAAACTACCAAATAGAAAAATTTGAATTTTTTTTACATATAGAGTATTGCAGTTATGACAGAGGGATTTTGGAGTATCTTTTCTAGTTTCCTTCCAATTATTTTTTTTATTAATGACCCAAATTTTTTTACAAATAATTGCTTTATAATTAAACTGAAATGAAACTACTGAACATATTGCCAAATGGCTGTGTTACAATGTAAGTTTGACCACTAGGAGTGCTGTATAAAAATTTCATCTCTCTAGCGTGAGTGGATTTTGAGAAAATGTTCCTTATATTCGAAAAATTCTAATTTACGGGAAATGGCTATCAAAGTTTCTCAATACATTCCTGCACTATAGGATGGATTATCAGGGTCTTCTTCTTCATCCTCCAAAAGCTTCCTCTTCTGTCTTCTTTTCTGGCCTGTTGTTCCATCATACTTCATATGCCTTTCTCTTCTTTCTGCTCCTCTTATCCTTTCTCTGTCAATATTTCTTAGTGCTCGTACAGTGTTCACCCCAGCTGTAAATCCTAATGCCTTCAGAGCTTCACACTTCACACTGTTCCCTTGGTTGTACGTTGCTATTGCATCATAAATGCCAAAGTGCAGTGTTTTTATGCTTACAAACACCGTTTTAGGAATCACTTTCCAAATCAAATTGTTTACGCTCTCATTAGGATTCTGCGTCTTTCCGTGTAGACATTTGTGTAACAATTCTGGCTATGCCAAGTCATGAAAAATATCATCACTGTCACTAACATATTCACGAAATCTGTCACTTCCACCAGTCAGCTTCTTGCTAGAAGATGTCACAGGGCTATGGCCGGCCATGTGTCGCTTAGCAGAAGAACGCACTGTTTCAGTAATTGTAGTATCGCAACTCGGTATTAGTGTTAATTTTCTTTTCCCTACGTTCTTCCTCTTCTTATATACAAGGTTACTAAAACGTGGCATCGTAACCAGAACAACGCTTTACACAAGAAGTATAATACTACCAGCAACAGGCGCAACACTGAGCTAATTCGAAACGGTAAACAGCAAAGAGACGATGTTCCGCGCTCTTAGCGCTTCATTTGTCACAGAAAACAATGTAGCCAACCCTTGCACACTCGCTGTATGCGTAACATAAGGCGTTGTATGCGTAACAGGTAGAGAAAATCCCAAGCAGTTCGCCAGGAAGTCACTAGAGGGTGTTAGATGCATTCAGCGGCCACCCATTTCCTCTGCAGGCGTGGGGGAAAATGGTAATAACTCCACTTCTAGGGCGAGTAGAACAATAATTCAAAGTTTACATTAAAGAGGAATAGTCCAATTAATTTTCGGCAGCAAAAAAAAAAAATCGTTAATTTTTTGGATTTGGCCACCTCCGGCTCCCCTTAAGTGTTCGTTTTTGCTTCATGACGTTCTAGAGTGGAACGGTAGAGAAATAACTTAATGGTAGTTGGATGAACCCTCTGCCAGCCACTTAACTGTGAATTCTAGAGTAATTGTGTAGATGTAAAAAAATGTAAAAATGGTAGAGTACTGGAACGCCCTGCCACAAGAACTCCTTGCCAGCCTTGCGACCGGTGAGTAGCACGTTGCAGAGTAAGCACTGTCGTCCGCTGTGGTTATATATTATCTTAGGAACCATTTCCTGCTTGTTGTAATGTCCAAGGAACTACCACGAATAGTGGTGACTTTAGTATAATAATTGTCTCAGAATAAAAGTTTCATTTCTGTTTGTCTCATTGCGTATTCTTTCAGTTGCCTTCTGTGCTGCTCTATACTGTATAATACTACAGAATTTATTTCCATGTAAAGTCAAAGTTTGTTCGAGCTATATTACTCGGCTGTGACACATCATGCAGTAGTTACTTTCATCCTCCACTGTTCGTGTGCCAATGCCGTTAGCATCTATGGAAAGTGGTTCTAGATGGCTGAAACAGCGACTGAGTGACAAGATGTTGGACGCCACGCCTCAACAATGAATACGGAAGTCGGAGGCTTTTTCGCTCTGTAAAGCAGAATTGTTAGCGATCTGTAGGAAACATGATGAGAGAGAACAATGCCGCTGCAGGTACTCTTACAAGTGTTTCGGAGCATACTGTTCAGTGCACTTGCTTGATCCAGTGTTCCCACTTGACCCATCTCCTTCTTCTTCTTATTCTTTTGCTTGTGCCTTGTCCGGCATTTGCGCAGGGTCGGTATGGTGACGGTCAGATCTGGCATGGCTAATTTGAGAGGTGACTGGATGCCCTTCCTGTTTCCGCCTCTTTGAAGACAACACAAACACCCAGTCCCTGAGCGGAGAAAATCTCCGACCCAACCAGGAATCAAACCTGGGACCCTTGGAACAACAGTCCATCACTGACCACTCAGTTATTGGGGCGGACTCCCATTTGACCCATCAATGTGGCCAATTGCGACTGCAGTGGACACGGGATCATAATGACTTGACTATGGCTCACTCAAAAGGAGTAGCCTCGTCGAATGAACCACGTTTATCGTTACATCTGGTCGACGGTTGCGTTCGGATGTACCATCATCGAGGGGATCGGTTGCTCCAAACATGCGCTGCGCCGTGGACGGAACCGGTGGCGGCAGTATTATGCTATGTCTGACTAGCAACTAGACTTGCACAGAAGTAATGGCAGCAATCGAAGACACCATGTCAGTTGCGGAGTGCGTGAACGTTACTGTGAACCACCTGCATTCCTTAGTGCTTGATGTATCCCCCGACGACGATAGCCTCCTCCAGCACCTTACCTATCTGTGTCAGAATGCCAGACTCGCGCTACAGTGTCTTCCCCAACGACGACTGCATCATTCAGTAGGACCCTGTATGCATCACAAGGCCAGAATTGTGCAACAGTATTTGACGAGTATGTATTGAATTCACGTTGATGTCTTGGCCACCAAATTGATATGATTTTAACCCATTAATGACGCTCTTGACCCACAAACCACCGGTCCGTGCCACATACCTCCAGAACCTAGTAAAGACTTGTCGGATCCAAGCCACGCATAGTCTCCGATGTACTAGGTCTACGGTTCAAGGATGGACCAACACGCTAGTAAGTAGGTGGTATTTGTCATGGCTCATCAGTGTATATGTTTCAAAACTCTACGCAATGATTCAATCAAACAGGATGAAATCAAATAATAAGGAAAAATCTTGTCAAAATAATTCTGGTAAAAGTCGGAGACCTAAATTGCTGCAGGTGACATACGCAAAGTTCTCAGCCTGGCACAGAGATGACCAAGATGATAAATTATTATTTTTGTGTTGGTACTTGTTGCATAATGACATAACCCAAATGCCAATTTGATTTCCGGATCAGTTTTCAGTGAACGGGCTTTTTTTAAAAGTAATCATGCTGTGTATGTTTCGAAATATGTACTCGTATCTGTGTGATATGCCGAAATTTTCTGTCACTAAAGATCGGTAGCCAGCAGCAGAACACAGTCTCAGCTGCGGGCCCTGTGCACTAAAATTCTTCGTGCGCAGTGTGCCGCGGTCCTCCACCGCAGAAGATGTGGGTCTAGCCGCGTAGCTGTCTGAGCCGGCAATATGAGCCGCAAAGCCGTTCCTGATGAGCACTCGACGGCCGTGTCGCCTCCTCGCCACTACGTCCCTCTACCGTGTCTTGCTTCACCACGAGTGCTGCGTAATTGACATATATGCATTTATACATATCGCGCAAGGACAACCAGTGGTCTAAGAGACCATCTCATTATTACAGACAGACACTAAGAAGTGCAGTAATTTTGAACTTTGTATTTATTTTATCAATGAAACGTTTGTATTGCTCACTCTAGAGATAAAGTGATAGTCAAATGTAAAATTATAAAAATTTATATAAACTTTTTAAAATGTTAAAAAAGTTCTGTATATTGTATCAATCGGACTTAACATCAAATTTTTTTTACAAAGTGGTTACTAGTTTTGGTAGCTTAACCGTCCTCTTTAGATCTCAGAACAGAGAAGCTACAAAAAAATTGCCTTAAGTAATAAATTTATGTAAAAGTTGCTGTTGTCTTAATTTTAAATAGTTGCTGGGAATTAACTTACCACATATAGCAGTGTAAATGTACTAGCAGTGTACAACACCGTCGTTACCGTTTGTAAAAGTTGCACACTGTGACGATGTTGTAAGTGTATCTTATATTTCTCTTTTGATATCAAGTACAAGTTATATGGAATGTTTGCGAATACCTTACTATTTGGAAAAATCATATTATTTTTGTGTGCTGTGAACCAAAAGCAAACATTTGTTACTTGCTTCTTCTTATTCATAGTCAAATCTTTGCTTACTGTCACTGATGTAACGAAAAGAATAATATGGACGTTTCAGTGTATAAAATTTTGATGACGCTGTACAGGTTTTTTATTTCAATTGCCGTCACAGATAGCGTGATGCGTTCAACGAACTAATCTTCCTTTTAAAACATTATTTCCTACTCTTCTGTGATTTCCCTAGATCACTCCAGGCAAATGCCGGGATGGTTCCTCTGAAAGGGCACGGCCGACATCCTTCCCCATCCTTCCCTAATCCGATGAGACCGATGACCACGCTGTCTGGTCTCCTTCCCCAAACCAACCAACCAACCTACTCTTCTTTTTTTGCCAATATATAATTTATTTGTCCTTACCTTCGGTTTCGAATATAGATAACAGGTTTTACCTGAAGATTCAAAATAAGAATGTTCTTGCCGATGCAACAGCTTTGAAAACACAACTAGTGTGTTTATATTGCTACATGTGGTCTAACTAGCTGTAGATTTTTAAAAGCAAGACAATAGCAATTTTTACTTAACTTCGTTGCTTAAGGTAATTTGATTATCAGCTTACGATAGGTTTCTTCCCATCTGACAATGTTAGATGTATTCATAAATTCATAGTTTGCTTCAATTTTTCATGATTTTCAGAACAATAGTGTGTACAGTGTTAATTATTCATGGCATGAAATTCAGTGAACACGACATTCACGATCTGTGATTAACTGGTGTATACGACAAGTAATAAATAAAGACAAGAAGTAATATGGGCTGAAGTTTGTAAGGCTATTAGAGTCGGATGTCTTTTTCTCTCTTCGTACGTACAATATTTTATCAATTTCAGAGTTGTATAACCCATCTTAAGGCATCCATATGGCTGAAAATCAATTGACTATGGAACAGCACGAGCAAATCAAAAAGAATTCACAGAGAAAATGTTGTGCAAGCCCAACTTATATAGGCATTTGACAGTGTCATGAACATGTAAACCAAGAAATCGCAACGAAAAACTATGTAATGTCTACAAACGTACACCTGCCTCATACAAGCTCTAGTTTTTCATAATTCCCTATTTTCTGCTTGGAATCACTAAATATCGTTTCAAATACAGGGTGGCAAAAATTAAACTTTTGCTAATTGAGCCGGTGTAAACGGAAAACTATTTACCGTATAGGTACCCAACTTCATAGGAATGATGTTCAGACTGTGCGCTGCAGGACTCGCGTTGTTAGTATTTTTACTGCCATGACTCGCGGATAGGCGTCGGTGGTGGTGGCGCACGGTTGTAACACGAGGATCAGTGTGCATTACGGTGGCAGAAAATCGGGATGTGTCTGGACCAGATGAGCGAGTCTTTTATTCGTAAGGCTGTGTTATCAAAACAACAGTAACAGTACTGATCGTCCTCGTAGGTATCGACACATTGCTCGTGAGGTAACTCTGTTACTCCGCAACACATTTGGAGAAAACGGACTCATTGGACGGTTGTTCCAAACTGCATCCCTACCAAGATCAAAGAATTTGAACCCTTGTGACATTTGGCTACCTGAAGGACAGGAATTATTAACGGGACACTAATACACGGAGGTTAAAGATGAGCAATTCGAGGAAGGTAGCGAACATCCCACATGATATGTTTCGCGTAGCAGTAGAGCAGTCTCTAGTGCGGTTCCAGGCTGTCGTGGGACAGTTGGTCGTCAAACCGAGCAGCGACTTGAACCTTGAAGTTAAACATGGCATGCAGTTAACAAATGTGACCCCGTCATGTTGAAATAAAAGGGTTATTTCTCTTCACTTGTCCTTGCAAAAGTTTCGTTGAAATTTGATTATCCTACGATCACAAGTTTCTCGCGGGAATCCTCTCAATGTGCGAAAATTTGATTACAATCATCCTGTATTTAGTTCAACTACTGGTTTCCTGAACTACAGATATGTTGAGGTTATGTGCAAATTTAAGATGAACGAACCATTCGTATTCCTTTATCACGCAGTCTGATCTTCACAGCATCTTTTATGATCTCCACAACCACTGTCTTATGCACTTTTTCAGTGGGGGAGAATAAGTGAGATAAAAGTGATATTAAAGGCAAGAAAATTTAAGCAAGGGAATTTTGTGCAACAAGGAACAGAACAAATATACATCGACGCTAATCAGTGAATATGTTTTGAACAGTACATTAAGAACTTTCCTCCATCAAATGTGATATTCACTGTTTGACAGAATAAGAGAAGCAGTCAGAGGACAAGGTGGGATCTCTAACTTCGTACACGAACACACCATCGGCAGGTATGAAATTGATTAGAGTTGATATTCTCTGTGAAAGGTTGAATGGCCAACTGAATCCACTACTATTGTTCGTGTCTAATGTTGTTACAGGGGCGTGTCGGGTATATAATGGGCGTGAAGAGTGACTGCTGAAGGACACAGTTACCATATACTGACGTGAGACAGGCTCATCAGCACCTGACACAATTTGCAAGGGGCCTCACTAGGGACACTGAAGGACACTGAGTTACCACATACTGATGTGAGATAGGCTCTTCAGCAAGTGACACAATCTGTAAGGGATCTCATTAGGGACACTGAAAGATACGGAGTTACCACGTACTGATGTGAGACACGCACAACAGCCCCTGACACAATGCAGAGGTCTTATTAGGGGTACTGTGCAATGTCCAGATTTATGGGGCATTCGGATGTGACGGTGGCATGATGTTGGAATGCATAGGAACTTGAGGGTAGGCCTGCTTGCCGTCAAAGTACTAGTCGACCTCGTCACCACAAAGGAGGACTGTCATATCGTGCTCCAAACACATTGTAACTCCTTTGAGTCTGTCATTCTAGAACAGGTAATGGACTCTCTTTAACATTCGGTGCCATCCTGCACAGCTTGTCGGAGATTAGCAGCAGGTAGACTAGGTAAATACAGATCCGTGTGTAGGTTGCCGTTAACAGCACAAAACAGACGGATGTGTCTGGAGTGCTTCCATGACCGAGGAGCATAGACTGCAAATGAATGGTGTTGCGTAGTGTTCTGCACTACCCAGGGTCATCATTGTCGGCAAGTATGGTGGCTATCTGAGGAGAGAGCCAATTATTCCAATGTTATGGAGAGGCACAGTGGTGTTATTTCTGGCGTAATGGTGTGGGGAGTCATCTGGTATGATCTCGGTTTATGGCTGGTTGAGACTGTGGGAATTCTGATGACACAACGGTACTTCACTGGCAATCTGCATCCTTGTGTGTTATCTGTCAAGTGACAGTATTAAGGATCCTTCTTTGAACAGGAGAATGGTCGTCCAGACACAACACATTGAAAGATATACACACGGAGCAAAATTTTGTAAGAAAATTTTATATTGAACCAGAGATGGTCAAATGTAGTATCGATTGTGTAGTAGTGTCGCTGCTCAATAGCGATCGCTGGTTCAAGGTGTTATGGGTAATATTTTAGAATAACTTTAGACAGACTGTTATATATAGAGTTAATTTGGACAAGTGGATATATGGAGGACTCTTAAGTGTAAAGACCTGTTATATCTGATGTTTTCTGGATATATACGTACTCGTTACCGGCAGTAATGATTTTTATTTGCAAGATACCATACTGGAAATAATTAAGGTAAAGAAAGTTTTGTTGCTACCAATGCAATGCGCGCATTCATTAAGTGATAATCGAGACAATGTATAGCACTCACGTCCAATGATTTTGTAAAGCTAATTGTTAATGTAGAATCAGTTTATTTGTGTTAATTTTGAGCATTATTAATTTTCAGGGAGTCAGAATACACGTTTTGAAGTTAGTGCCATATTGCTACTAACCACAAGTGAATACCAGTTCCCAGATCCATATCGTTCCTGATTAACTATTTTTCTCAAGAAGTTATTGCCTCAGTCATATTCGATTTAATTAAAATGTATGCTAAGCAACAGCCTTGCACAATAGTTGTATGATAACTATACAATTTAAAGTAGGACCTTCTTACTAACAGAGAGCAGTGCCAAGAGCGTTACCCTTGTGCAGATAAAGATAGGAGATTTTAGTATTTCAGGGACAGCATTCATTAAACACAGTTTTGTTTTATTACCAGGGCCAATTTCAAATCGGTATTGTTGCATCAGATTCAGTTTTGTGTTACGTAAATTCATGCAGTTTTCGTTTGGTTTAAAATTATTTACAGTTTACATTCTCGCAGTCAGTAAAGTTCACTAAAGGACAGAGCACATAAGCGACAAGATAAAATACACGTTCGCATGCCGTTCCCGTTCTTACAGATGTGTTGCGGGCAACTGCCGGGTACGTAATTAAAAACGTACGTGTTTCAACATGTCACTATGAACTGTCAGTAACGTTGAGGTACTGTACTGCCCAGCACGATCGCCAGACCTGTCCACGATGGAACAAGTGTGTTACCATTTCGATAGCTATGTCTGTCCCAGTGCCAGTATCCAATTCATCAATGACCAGTTACAACAGCTGTGAGATAGCCTAACTCACGGTACAACAGCTTTATGGCACTCTTACCATTCGAATCATAGCAATCACCCTGACCAGAGGGAATGCAACTTCATACTGGAAAGAAGGGTCATGCTGCCAATGTTTTTGTTAATTTGATTCGATTTTGTAATAACTGAAATAGCATCATATACCTTATTTGCTAATTTGACTCAGTTCTGTAAGAAACGGAATACTAGGTTGGTGTAAAAGTTCGTAGCGTTTTTATTTTACATCTCGGTATTCCGGTTATTTATTGATTATCAGGTTTTCTTTTTTGGAGTTAACTGTTGCTATTTGAGTTTACATAATGTCATTTGAAGATAGTGAGTGGAGCTGTGGACGCTAGAAAATGGGGAGCTATTGGAGATCTTTCTATTGAACTCAAACGGAAGAGTAGTCTGAGTTCAATAGAGGGATGACAGCAGCAGAGGCAGCCAAATATATTTGCGCCGTCTATGGGGATAATGCCGTTGGACAGAGTACGGCAAGAAAATTGTTTTCTCGTACTAAGGAGCGTCGTTTTGACATTAGTGAGTCTCCACGTTGAGGAAGACCTTCAGGGTTTGACGAAGATAGTTTAAGCGTTGATCCTCGTCAGTGTACTCGAGAACTGGCGTTGGCGAACGTTCAAAAATCGGGTGTATGGGTACCGCATGCACTAAGGAATGGTTCCAATGGCTCTGAGCACTATATGCGGTTATCAGTCCCCTAGACTTAGAAGTACTTAAATCTAACTAAACTAAGGACATCACACACATCCATGCCCGAGGCCGGATTCGAACCTGCGAACGAAGCAGCACCGCGGTTCTGGATTGAAGCGCCTAGAACCGCATGCACTAAGACAAAATCATAAAAATCAGCGGGTGGCCATACTTGCATCCCTGCTTGCTCGTCATCAATTGGCTCGTGAACAACACCGACGATTTCTATCCTGTATCGTTACTGGTGACGATAAATTGCGTCTTTATGCTGGCACAAGGAGAAGACAGAATGGTTGAGCCCAAATAAAAACTGCAACTTCCCGTACAGAGACCTGGACGCTTCCAAAAAACCAGTATGTTCTGCATCTGGTGGTACAGCGACGGTGTGGTGTACTCCGAATTGCTTCCCCGCGGTGTAACCATCACTGTTAACTCTGACTGTCAACAACTGAGACGTTTTATAGACGCAGCCAAGAATAACGACCAGGAATACAGCGTGAAGTGATGCTACTCCACGATAACGACTACGTGCATTCTGCTAGACTGACAAAAACCACTATACAGGTGTTAGATTGGGACGTCATTCCGTATCCACCTTATTCACCTGATCTTGCCCCTTGGATTTTCATCTTATCCGTTCTCTACCGAAAAACCCCCAAGGAACTTCCTTTCCGGGTAAAAATTCACTCAGAGCATGGCTCGAAGAGTTGTGCGCCACGAAACCACGCGATTTATACAGATGTGGAATCGAAAAGTTCGCTGGCACAATATTGTAAATAGTGGAGGAAAATATATTACTGATGACTAAAGTCTTTGTTATGTGCATCTGTTGTGTTTATTAAACTTACGGAGAAACGCTACCATCTTATGCACCAATCCAACAACCATCTCATTTCATGAAGTTGCTGTTCGTTTCTTCCTTCCCTTCTGGGTGACTCACATTTTTTTTTCGTGTGGCGTAGATTAAATTCTTACGTTTATTGCAATAATGTTTCAAACTGTGCATTTATTGCAGTCTCCGAAAATAGAAGAAGAGCTTCAAAAATTTACCTTACTGACGGGAGCCAAATATTAGAAATTGTCCTGGTGCCTTGACTCTTACAAACAGGAAGAAATCTTAGGAAATAAACACAGTTCACTACTGCACAGAGTGGAGACATGCTGACCATTCAATGACATTGCGGTATTTGCCGCCATCCGATCGACCGCACTCGAATACGGACGCCGTCAGTCACGCCGCCACGTTTCCTACAGCGGCCACCGCGGTATGGGGTGGCCGCCACGAGCGATTACGCCGATGCGATTTATATGCAAGCAACCTGTGGCGGGTGTACTTCAGTTCAAACGCCGACGCACAGAGCCATATTTTGTGTGTTTGCCATTTCAAAAGATTTATAGACATACATAGCGTCAGGGCTCGCCGCCTACAACATAGTCATTATGTTGAAGACTGAATTCTAAACCTTTGTATCTGTATGAATTTCAACGCTCAGATTTACTGTTAGCAACTGACGCTGCATCTACAACCAACAAAGTTATGAAATACTTTTACTGTTTGATATCAGACGTAGAATAAATTAATATCTAAATTCTCTGCCCACGAACCGCTTCTGTTTCTCGCTCCTGTATCCACCAATGAACCTCAAAGCGTGTGAAGGAAGTTGCAGTAAACACAATGTAAATGACGGAGGAAAGAATAGCGAACCTTTATTATGCTACAAAATAATAGCTATAAGAAATATTTGCAGAGTTCATTGATGCCACAACGTGCATGTTTTATCGTGAATGTTTGGTCAGCACTACAACCTGTACTGCTGCACCCTCCTGTCCTTGTTCTTCTTCTCTCAACTGGTAAGCTGATCCTTTTGAGCACTGTAACGTAAGGAAAATGAAGTCAGGAAAGGCTATGTTTCCTGCAATAAAATCTTCTAGGTCAAAAGTTCACTTCTGTTTATTACTGCTCGTGTCGCACTTTTAAATGCAAACTTCAGTTTTAATGCGTAGCAATCACTTCATGAAAATCATCACGAACAGTTCTGACACGTCACTCCACACGCTCGACGAAGACAGTTCCTCTTTGTGGTAGGACGGAAACGCTCTCTAGTTTAGAGTTCCAGGAATACCACGAATCACAGTGTGTCCCATTTTATCAATTGTCGTACGTTTTTTTTCATATTTTAATGTATGTATTCAACATCGTGGGCGGAATACTATCTGACGCAACACGACGGACGGTGCCGGGGGTAGAGGTGGAGAATCCGCTCACAGCAGCTTGGTGGTGGTGGGCTGCTGGGGGATGCCGTTGCTGTTGACGTCAGTGCGGGGGTGGGTCGCCTTCTCCGGCAGCTGCAGAGGCTCCATCTCGATGTCGGGCGGGCTGTTGGCGTCGCCCGGCGCCCACGGCTGCTGCTCTGAGCTGCCCAGCACCAGGTACACAGCTGCGCCCACCACGTAGAACGCCGCCGTCACGTACAGCACCACTGTCCACTCCTCGCGCGTACCCTGTGCGACACAACAAGTACCTTTCACACACACACAATTTTTGTCACAGAGCTCACCAGTATGGCACATCATCAGCACTGAATGTGATCCTGATGACGTCTAACTTGTTAAGTGTAAGCCCACATCCTTGTCCATATCCTGCTCTCTTTGTCTATCTCCTACTTGCACCTATGTCTGTACATCTTATCCTCCCCCCTCTTTCTGCTCAGCCATGACTGTCTGCACTTGTACTCCCTACAATTAATTCTAATACCATTCGCTCAGTATACCAGTCGAACAGGCAGCCTAGGTATCAGCCGCTACGAAAGCCTTTTTACCCCACCCTATGAGAGCTAGGTTAGGTGGTACTTATTCCCACTGTACTTCTTCGCAGTGGAGTCTTTACCAAATATGGTTGAACCATGAAAATGACTGTGTGGCGTGGACTGGGCGGTTTTTTAGGTTAGAGGGTCTCGGGAAAACACGAAGCCGGCCGCAATGGTCGCGCGGTTCTAGGTGCTCTGTCCGGAACAGCGCGACTGCTACGGTCGCAGGTTCGAATCCTGCCTCGGGCATGGATGTGTGTGATGTCCTTAGGTTAGTTGGGTTTAAGTAGTTCTAAGTTCTAAGGGACTGATGACCACTGATGTTAAGTCCCATAGTGCTCAGAGCCATTTGAACCTTTTTTTTTTTTTTTTTTTTTTTTTTTTGAAAACACGAAAAGGGCTACAGTTTCAAAGGTTGCAGGTTGAACACAGGAAGAACGTAGATACAGGAACCATTGGTATAACTGTTGTAAATTGTCGTAGCTGTGTTGGGAAAGTACCAGAGCTCCAAGTGTTAATAGAAAGCACTGATGGTCAAATCGTTATAGGCACTGAAAGCCGGCTAAAGCCGGATATAAGCTCAGCCGAAATTTTTGCGAAGAACCTAACGGGGCTCCGAAAGGATAGGCTAAACACGATTGGCGGTGGCGTGTTTGTAGCTGTCAGAAGTCATTGTTGGCAACCGGAATAAAATAATAATTCTATCCTTTTACCGACCTCCCAATTCAGATGATACAGTTGCTGAAAGGTTCAAAGAACACTTGAGTTTCATTTAAAACACGTATACGACTCATACGATAATAGTTGGTGGTGACTTTAATTTACCCTCAATATGTTGGCGAAAATTCATCTTTAATTCCGGAGGTAAAGCATAAAATAACATCCGAAATTGTGCTAAACGCATTCTCTGAAAATTATTTCGAGCAGTTAGTACTTGAGCCCACGCGAATAGTAAAAGGTTGTGAAAACACATTTCATCTCTTAGCAACAAATTATTCTGAGTTAATAACGAACATCAAAACCGATTCATGGATTGGTGAACATAGGGTTGTCGTAGCGAGATTGAATATTGTAATCCCCAAATCCCCGAAAAGAAAAGCAGATAAAAATTCACTTGACACCTTCCTGAGTGACAATCTCCAATCATTCCAAATTAATAAGTGTAGACCAGATGCGACTTAAATTCAAAGAAATAGTATCGCCAGCAGTTGAGAGATTTATACCAAATAAATTAACAAACGACGGAGCTGATCCTCCTTGGTACACAAAACAGGTTAGAACACTGTTGCAGAAACAACGAAAAAAACATGCCAAATTTAAACAGACGAAAAATTCCCAAGATTGACGTTCTTTTACAGAAGCTCGAAATTTAGCGCGGACTTCAATGAGAGATGCCTATAACAGTTTCCACAACGAAACTTTGTCTCAAAACCTGGCAGAAAATCCAAAGAGATTCTGGTCGTATGTGAAGTATGTTAGTGGCAAGAAACAATCAACGCCTCCTCTGCGCGATAGCTATGGAGATACTATCAAAGACAGTGCTGCCAAAGCAGATTTACTAAACACAGTCTTCCGAAATGCCTTCACAAACTATGACGAAGTAAATATTCCACAATTAGAATCGAGAACAGCTGCCAACATGAGTAACGTAGTAGTAAATATCCTGGGAGTAGTGAAGCAACTTAAACCACTTGATAAAAGCAAGTCTTCTGGTCCAGACTGCATACCAATTAGGTTCCTTTCGGAGTATTCTGATGCATTAGCTCCATACTTAACATTCATATACAACCGTTCGCTCAACGGAAGACCCGTACCCAAAGACTGGAAAGTTGCACAGGTCACAATATTCAAGAAAGGTAGTAGGAGTAATCCACTAAATTACAGGCCCATATCGTTAACGTCGATATGCAGTAGGATTATCGAACATATATTGTGTTCGAACATTATGAATTACCTCGAAGATGGCTCTGAGCACTACGGGACTTAACTTCTGAGGTCATCAGTCCCCTAGAACGTAGAACAACTTAAACCTAACCAACCTAAGGACATCACACACATCCATGCCCGAGGCAGGATTCGAACCTGCGACCGTAGCGGTCACGCGGTTCCAAACTGTAGCGCCTAGATCCGCATGGCCACTACGGCCGGCTTACCTCGAAGAAAACGGTCTATTGACACACTGTCAACATGGTTTTAGAAAACATCGTTCCTGTGAAACACAACTAGCTCTCTATTCACATGAAGTGTTGAGTGCTATTGACAAGGGATTTCTGATCGATTCCGTATTTCTGGATTTCCGGAAGGCTTTTGACACGGTACCACACAAGAGGCTCGTTGTGAAATTGCTTGCTTATGGAACATCGTCTCAGTTATGTGACTGGATTTGTGATTTCCTGTCAGAGAGGTCATAGCTCGTAGTAGTAACTGACGGAAAGTCATCGAGTAAAACAGAAGTGATTTCTGGCGTTCCCCAAGGTTGTGTTATAGGCCCTTTGCTGTTCCTTATCTATATTAACGATTTGGGAGACAATCTGAGCAGCCGTCTTCGGTTGATGCTGTCGTTTATCGACTAACAAAGTCATCAGAAGATCAAAACCAACTGCAAAACGATTTAGAAGAAATATCGGAATGGTGCGAAAAGTGGCAGTTGACCCTAAATAACGAAAAGTGCGAGTTCATCCACATGACTGCTAAAAGGAACTCGTTAAACTTCGGTTACAGGTTGAATCAGTGTAGTCTACATGCCGTAAATTCAACTAAATACCAAGGTATTACAATTACGAACAACACAAATTGGAAGGAACACATAGAAAATGCTGTGGGGAAGGCTAACCAAAGACTGCGTTTTATTGGCAGGTCACTTAGAAAATATAACAGACCTACTAAAGGAGACTGCCTACACTACCCTTGTCCGTCCTCTTTTAGAATACCGCTGCGCGGTGTGGGATCCTTACCAGATAGGAATGACGGAGTACATCGAAAAAGTTCAGAGATAGGCAGCACGTTTTGTATTATCGCGAAATATGGGAGAGAGCGTCACAGAAATAATACAGGATTTGGGCTGGAAATCATTAAGAGAAAGGCGTTTTTCGTTGCGATGGAATCTTCTCACGGAATTCCAATAACCAACTTTCTCCTCCGAATGCGAAAATATTTTGTTGACACCGACCTGCATAGGGAGGAACGATCAACATGATAAAATAAGGGAAATCAGAGCTCGTACGGAAAGATATAGATGTTCATTCTTTCCGCGCGCTATACGAGAGTCCTGCCATAGAGAATGAATAATAGAGAATTGTGAAGGTGGTTCGATGAACCCTCTGCCAGGCACTTAAATGTGATTTTCAGAGTATCCATGTAGAGGCAGAAGACCAAGAATTTAAGTAAGGTTAGGAGGTTACCTGTACGTTTAAATGTGACCGTAGAAGAAGCATTGACGTAAATAAAAGAAAGGCTCAAAAGTTGAATGAAAAGTATCCGGACACCTGGCTAAAAATGACTTAAAAGGTCGTCACGCTCTCCATCGGTAATGCTGGAATTCAATAAGGTGCTGGCCCCCCCTTAGCCTTGATGACAGCTTCCACTCTCGCAGACATACGTTCAATCAGATGCTGGAAGATTTCTTGGCGAATGGCAGCCCATTCTTCACGGAGTGTTGCACAGAGGAGAGGTATCGATGTCGGTCGGTGAGGCCTGGCACGAAGTCGAGGTTCCAAAACGTAAGAGAGATGTTCTATAGGATTCAGGTCAGGACTCTGTGCAAGCCAGTCCATTACACGGATGTTATTGTCGTGTAACCACTCCGACACAGGCTGTGAATAATGAACAGGTGCTCGATCGTGTTGAAAGATTCAATCGCCAACCTCGAATTGCTCTTCAACAGTGGAAAGCAAGAAGGTTCTTAAAACATCAATGTAGGCCTGTGCTGTGATAGAGCTACTTAAAACAACAAGGCATGCAAGCCCCCTCCATGAAAAATACGACCACACCATAACACAACTACCTCCGAATTTTACTGTTGGCACTACACTCGATGGCAGATAACATTCACCAGGCATTCGCCATATCCACATCCAGCCATCGGATCGTCACATTTTGTACCGTGATTCGTCACTCCACACAACATTTTCCCACTGTTCAATCGTCCAATGTTTACGCTCCTTACGCCAAGTGAGGCGTCGTTTGGCATTTACTGGCGTGATGTGTTGCTTATGAGTAGCCGCTCGACCATGAAATCCAAGTTTTCTCAACTCTCGCCTAACTGTCATAGTACTTGCAGTGGATCTTGACGCAATTTGGAATTCCTGTGTGATGGTCTGGATAGATGTTTGCCCATTACACATTACGACCCTCATCAACTGTCGGCGGTCTCTGTCCGTCAACAGACGAGGTCGGCCTGTACATTTTTGTGCTGTACGTATCCCTTCATGTTTCCACTTCACTATCACATCGGAAACAGTGGACTTATGGGTGTTATGAGTGCGGAAATCTCGCGTACAGACGTATGACACAAGTGACACCCAAATCACCTGAGCACATTCGAAGTCCGTGAGTTCCGCGGAGGGCCCCATTCTGCTCTTTCACGATATCTATTGACTAATGAGATCGTTGATATGGAGTACCTGGCAGTTGGTGGCAGCACAATGCACCTAATATGAAAAAGTTATGTTTTGAGGGTGTTCGGATGCTTTTGATCATATTCCATGAGTCATTGCTTCTTCTATGTTTACATTTAAAAGCACAGGTAACATCCTAAACTTACTTAATTCTTGGTCTTCCATTCTTCTTTTTCCCCTCTTGGTTCTTTCACATATTTTTATATACTTCACTTTTCCTATGACTTACATTTTTTTTCCTAAAAATTTCGAATGTCTTGCACCAATTTATAATGTTGAACGATTTTTCTTGACTGACAAATTCGACGAATACGTCTTGATTTTTCTCAAGCCATGCTTCCAATATGAAGTGCAAAAGAAAACCAACCAACCAACCAACCATAAAGGAGGACTGCAGCTCAAATCCACTTCTGGCCAATCAAATCCTGGGTTTCGATGAGCTCCTCAAATAACTTAAGCAGAATGACACGGTAGTTCCGTTGGAAGGGCATGGCAAACCTGCTTAATCTCTCCCATATTCCAGTTTTTGTTCGATCTTCTTCGGTCTCTAACGACCTTGTCACGGGGTTCCACATCATAATCGTACATAGATGACCTGTAACCAGAAAACTTGTAGTTACTAACGCAGCTTTTACTTACTGGAGAAGTTCCCAAGATTGACACTAGCTTACGTCCAAAGCCAAGAATGCCTTCAATCTACAGAGGAGACTGCCTACATATCAGTTGTGTGTCGCACCTGTAATGTTGCTCAAATGTGTGGGACTCGTATCAGTACTAATCAAAACTAATAGGGAATACTGGACATGTGTAAGGGCGGCACGAACGATCTCTGTTAGATGTAGGAGTAGAAGTTATTTACAAACATGTAGGAGAAAACATATGCCATTATGAGAAAGTCACTTGCCCTTAAGGTACCTTTTTTTTTATCATCAAACTGGTTTTATGCGGCCCGCCACAAATTCCTCTCATGTGTCAACCTTTTAATCTCAGAGTAGCACTTGCAACCTACGTCCTGTTACTTACTGGATGTATTCCAGGCTCTGTCTTCCTGTACAGTTTTTACCCTCGACAGCTCCCTCTAGTGTCATGGAAGTTATTTCCTGATGTCTTAACACATATCCTATCATCCTGTCCCTTCTTCTTGTCAGTGTTTTCCATATATTCCTTTCCTCGTCGATTTGATTCTGCTCTCTTCCGATTTCATCACTGTCTGTCTTTCACTACCGTACAATGCAGTGCTCAAAACGCACATTTCTCAGACATTTCTTCCTCAGGCCAACACCGATCTTCGACAGTAGTAGACAGCCTTTGACCAGAAATGCATTCTTTGACTGTGCTGGACAGAATTTTAAGTTCTTGCTTCGTCCGTCGTATTAAAAACTGTCCTTCCGAGGTAGCAAAATTGCTCCACTTCGTCTGCGTCGTAATGGGCCCTAACCAAATACACAGGCTGTCCAGTGTCTCCTTCCACCACAAGATAGATACCGTCCCTAGTGCCACGAAAAGGCCAAGAAGAGGGCCCCAATCGTGGCGGGGATTCGTACATTTCAAACTAAACCTCTAAACAAACAACTCCGTTGTTGGGGCATCCGTAGCAGTTGTATATTTTATAGCAAGAACTTCCCCAACAGCTGTAGCTTGAACCAATTTTATAAAGGCACTACCAGTTTCGGGATTTGTGCCACCGCTGTAAGTGCAAAGTAATTTGCTTTTGCGTCTGGTTCTGTCCTCTAGACTCGCCGTACTGGTACATGCTTACTTTGTTACCTTTATTTTGTCAAAATTGATGTAAGGAAGCTCCAACTTTCATGGTGAGCTTAGAATGTAGGGGTCGTTGTTTTGATTCCTCCCCTCCCACGTCACGGTGGCGCTCTTCGCTCCGCAGACTCCTGTGCCGTCCACTTTGCTTCACCACCTCTGTCTGTGTGTGCAATGCGGTCGGAGGCTGCTGCAATTCACCTGGCTGGCTCTGTTTTGTGCTGATTTGCTGGTAAGCCTGCTGCGTCTCGCCGCGACAGTATTTCGCTTTTGGGCCAGCGTCTCGCTTTTGCTCTTTGATTAGAGGAGCGTGTTTGTTACATGGCACATGTTTATTTTTCCGTCACCCAACTTTGTATACATTGACTATGCGCTCTACGGACGTAATGGTTTTTGCTGTGAAGCTTGGGCCTTCGAAATTCTCCATGTTGTATATCATTGTTTAGTGTTTGTTACCAGTAGGTTTGAACATCACGTAAGTGTTACGGAGATGCTTCGAGAATACAAATGGGACTCCCTGGAGGGAACGTGACCTTCCTTTAGAGAGGCACTATTGAGAAAATTTAGAGAACCGGCATATGAAGGTGACTGCCAAACGATTCTATTGTCGTCAACATACATTGCGCGTAAGGACCATGAAGAAAAGATACGAGAAATTAGGGTTCACACGGAGGCATACAGACAATCGTTTTTCCCTCGACCTATTTCCGAGTGGGACAGGAAAGGAAATGACCAGTAGTGGTACAGGATACCCTTCGCCACGTACCATACGGTGGATTGCGAAGTATCAAAAAAATGGCTCTGAGCACTATAAGACTTAACTTCCGAGGTCATCAGTCCCCTAGAACTTAGAACTACTTAAACCTAACCAACCTAAGGACATCACACACATCCATGCCCGAGGCAGGATTCGAACCTGCGATCGCAGCAGTCGCGCGGTTCCAGACTGTAGCGCCTAGGACCGCCCAGTGCGAAGTATCGATGTAGATGTGAGCACACTTTTGTTTTTATCTACTCTCATAATTACTCAGTTGTGGCTATGGGTTTGTTCTCATATATAAGTGTTCGATCACTACCACTGTTTATGTCTCGGTGTTTGGATATGAAAATGTTTTTCTTCGGCCAGCTTTTTATTCTTTAACTATCCGCTCTACAGGAGTTATAACTTTAAGGAAGGATGTTGGTCCTTCTACATTCTTCGCCATGATATTTACCATTTTTGATTGTTTGTAAGAATTCTTCTTTTTACCTATTCTCATAATTAAGTGCTTATGGCTCTGGTATTACTTTGGTGTATGGGGGTTCAGTCATTGTCAGTTATTTACTTCTTCTTGTTTGTATAAGCATTTGATGATGTGGCTAGAAGCCACGAAAGCAGTAGCGCCTTAATATAGCTGTCTGCAGGTTTCATGCCATAAAAAATACACTTATTCTTGTGAACACTCGTGAAAGCTAGTCCGTAAGTCCGTAGTGTAATCTACGAAGTCGACAGCTTGCAATCCCGCTAAGCGACGTAATTCGACATATCGACATCTACATCTACATATATATTCCACAAGCCGAGGAGTGAAACACTATTCCACTCGGAAATAGCCATTTCCTTTCCTATTATACTGGCAAACAGAGTGAGGGAAAACGGCTGTCTATACATCTCTGTACGAGCCATAACTTCTCTTATACCGAGCGAGGTTGCGCAGTGGTTAGCACACTGGACTCGCATTCGGGAGGACGACGGTTCAATCCCGCGTCCGGCCATTCTGATTTAGGTTTTCCGTGATTTTCCTAAAATTGCTCCAGGCAAATGCCGGGATGGTTCCTCTGAAAGGGCACGGTCGACTTCCTTCCCCGTCCTTCCCTAATCCGATGAGACTGATGACGTCGCTGTTTGGTCTCTTCCCCCAAACCAACCAACCAACCAACTTCTCTTATCTTCGTGATCCCTACGTGAAATTGCATTGGTGACAGTAGAAACGCTCTTCACTCGGCTTACTTTCCATTACCGGTCATTTTCGTAGATGCAGATGTATTGATGAGCGGTGGAGAAAGGCTGCAGCCATGTCGAACACTTAATATTCTGTTATGCTCTCATTATCCCCATTTATTTACATTGTTATATTGTTACAGACCTTTCCGAACTACGTGTATAAGATGTATTAGTACAACTGTCTAGCTTCTCTTCTTAATATCTCCTACAATAATGGTTTATTTACTTTATCGAAGCCCTTCAAATACAGGGTGTATCAAAAAGAATCATCTGGTTTAAAATAATCGTAACTATTATGTTATTTTAGATATGTGCATGAACAACCTACTGTTGGAAAGAGCAAATTCTAGAGTTACATGCGTCCCGCTAGGTATCAAGAGTGTGCGTCCATTCCAGTTCTAGTAAAAATAGCGTCGGCACAACATAAAATGGTTTTTGTGCTACGTTTTGCACAGTTTCGGTCAGTAATAACTGTTCACCGTCACTTTCGGACTAAGTATTGTGTGGATCCTCCTACAGCACAGAGCATTAGATAATGCGTATAAGTTCCGAGATCAGATAGTTTGTGTAAAGGCAAATCGCCGGGCCCTCCCCGAGTGTCCGACACAGAGGTCGAACGCCTCCTCCATAGTTTCACAAGCAGCCCGCAGAGATCCGTTCGTCGCGCAGCTCGACATCTCAACATGCCCCCGATATCCGTCTGGCGTGTGTTGCGTCGACGTTTACACATGAAAGCATACAAAAATCAGTTAGTGCAAGTTAATCGTGGAGGCGACAAACAACAACGTGTTGGGTTCTGCAGTTTTCTTACAAAAAAATGGTTCAAATGGCTCTGAGCACTATGGGACTCAACTGCTGAGGTCATTAGTCCCCTAGAGCTTAGAACTAGTTAAACCTAACTAACCTAAGGACATCACAAACATCCATGCCCGAGGCGTGATTCGAACCTGCGACCGTAGCGGTCTTGCGGTTCCAGACTGCAGCGCCTTTAACCGCACGGCCACTTCGGCCGGCAGTTTTCTTACACTCTTAGTGTTTAGAGATGAGGCAACCTTCCATTTAAATGGAAAGGTGGACCGTCATAATGTGAGAATATGGGGTACGGAAAAACCACATGAAGTTGTACAACATGAGAGGGGCTCTACAAAATTGAATTTTTTTTGTACAGTTTCACGGGGAAAGGTGTACGGTCTATTTTTGTTTGCCGAGAACACTGTTACAGGCAGCGCATATCTCGATGTGCTTCAGAACTTTCTTTTTCCACTGTTGGAGACTCATTCGAACGACTTCATTTATCATAAGTGAACAATGGATTAGTCGCACTGCACCAAATGATTCAGCCTTATATTAGTGGTCACCAAGGTCACCAGACCTGCATGTGTTTGGTTAAATGTCACGGGGGTTTATAAAAAACTCTGTGCGCCTGCATTACCAACAAGAATGAACTGAGATATCGGTTAACAGCAACTGTGGAAGCTGTTTAACTCAAGACATACTCACTGCAGTGTGGGATCAATTTGAATACCGCATTGACATATGCCGTGCATCTCAAGGAGGACATATTGAATACCTATGAAAAGGTGTATAAAAAAAAAAGCTTTTTGAGTTTCTCGTTCATCAAAAAGCAAAATTCATCGTATAAGTTTATTAGTTCCAGAAATATAGACTCGGCAAATCGGATGATTCTTTTTATACGCCCTGTAATTTGTGAAAAGGATCTGTCTTTCTTTATTGCATCCCTTGTGTTTCTGTGTAATGATGAATTACAATTTAAATTAGTGTAATTAAAAATAAAATGTAACCATGAACAAAGAGCCAAGTTACTTGACAGGATAGGATAGGTAACTATTAGGCGTTTCCGGTATCTAGGAGGTGATGTGGCTGGTAACTGGGACGGAGAGTTCCGGACTGCGACAGCCGTGTACTCACGTTGGTGGTGAGGTATCCGACCATGGTGGGCGCGAGCACGCCGGGCAGGTTGCCGAGCGCGTTGGCGGCGCCGGTGAGGGTGCCGGCGAGCCGGGGCGCGAGGTCGAGGAAGGAGAGCACGTAGCCGCCCGTGAAGGCGAGGTCGGTGACCGCCTGGCCGGCCGTCAGCACCAGCACCGCCCAGAACTGCTGCTGGCACGACAGCGACGCCACCCCCAGCAGGCTCGCCGCCGCACCCAGCGTGCCTGCCACACAGGCACAGCCCCGCCTCTAGCTCAAGGTACAGTTCTCAAACACACACATTTGGCGTAAAGAAAAAGAAAAGTTAGTCACTGAGTGCTCAAAATTTCCTCGATGAAGCTCGCTTGTTATATTGATACCGTACCGATACCCTTATCTGCTGGACCCAAGATCACAGGTGGCACTGGAAAGGAGTGAACTTTTGGCACTGAAATCTGGGATCGCAGGACAGATCGGATCAGGTTATGGTTGTGGAAAGTGGCCAAGACCAGTTACTGTTAGTTGCACAAAACACGCAAACTTTATTTTCCTAAAAACACTTAATCACACATGCCCTTAAAAGGATTCAGAAACAATACGGCTGAAAGCCCGAATACAAGTTATTAAAAATTGCTTTAAGGAATACTCGCGGCTGAAGGCCTTACTTCAAAAAAAATAATTTTTACGTAAATAGTCGGCTGAAGGCCACACACTAGACATAGAAGAACTGAGGCTTAAGGCCTGGATAACAAGAATTTCCAGTAGAGAAGAAAATTTAAAACGTTTCAAACAAGTGAATTTTCAGTTTTAATTGAAGATGGCTGAAGGCCTTATCTTAAAAATATTTGACATAAAAGCTCAGCTGAGGGCCACATACTAAAAATAGAACAACTCAAGCCTCGATAACAAAGATTTGCAATAGAGCAAAATTCCCCTTTTTCCCTTGTTAAAGAAATTAGTTAAAACAAAAATCTTCAAAGTTTTAACTTAAAACGGGTTAAGGCCTTACTTTAAAATTAAAACAAACTTAATTAATAGGTGACTGAAGGCCTCACTCAGTACTTGAGACAAAATCACAATCTAAAAACAACAGAACAATGTTGCTCAGAAGTGCTCCAGGGGTCAGCCTGGGGAGGAAACTCCGACACAAGTTTAGGTGAGACAGACAGCCAAGCATAATACTAAATAATCGTATGCCAACCCGACCTAGGCACAGCTGAAGAACCAACCAACAACCTAATCGATTCCCTTCCACCCGACCAACGGCACAACAACTGAAAATATCAGCGAAGACAAAGACACCAGCAGCACTATGTCTTGACAATTGGCGTCTAAATACAGTCAACGCACAATAATCACTCAAAAAAAAAAAAATGAACAACACCAAGGCTGTCGAACTACAGGTAATGCCAGACAGTGTTAAGACAGCAAAGAAAACACACTGCCGGAAAACTTTGCAAACGACAAGGGCAGGTAACCGGAACATTAACGGCCACAAGGCAGAAGATACCGCTGGTGCAATTCACTAATAAGTTACAATCAATTCGATAGTTTAACACCATACAGGAAGACGGCTGCAAAATTTCGCCGACTCCAGCGCACCATACGTTGCTGCTTGCTGGAACGGCCCAGGAAGCAACAACTGGCAATGAACAAAGACATGTCACAGCAGTTGAGGTTTCATAACAAGTTAACTGATTACTCCACTCCAGTATCCAGGTTCGGTGAGGGACGAACTTTGCAGCTCTCACAGCTAGTGTCTCACAAATCCGACCGCATGTGCACCCCGCCAGCGGTCCCAGCCTGACCCCACGCCGGGAGACTTCCTCGCTGCTCTGTCACAACCGACCGACTGCCTACTCCAGTACGTAGCCAGCATTCATAACTGCTCAGTGGAAATCGCAGAAGCTACACACAGTTCCACATAAACACTGACACCAAGAACTCCGACAATCCTGAAACCAATCACTGTGGGACAACAAGGAGAAATCACAAGACGACACACACAGAGTTTGCCGGCCGCGGTGGTCTCGCGGTTCTAGGCGCTCAGTCCGGAACCGCGCCACTGCTACGGTCGCAAGTTCGAATCCTGCCTCGGGCATGGATGTGTGTGATGTCCTTAGGTTAGTTAGGTTTAAGTAGTTCTAAGTTCTAGGGGACTGATGACCTAAGACGTTAAGACCCATAGTGCTCAGAGCCATTTGAACCACACAGAGTTTCCATAAGCGGTCGGCGACCAAATACACGTGGTCTGATGAGACGACTGACCGAACAACCAACTAAGGTCGTCCCCACTCAAGTTGTGTGTGTCGTCAACGGTCGGGCGAGTCATGGCTGTCCGGAGCTCACTGCAGCTCCATCCCGACTCCCTTGATGTCCGTTCGTAACCCGGAGACACAGCGACCCGGGCACACTGGTTCGGACCCAATCACGCAGAGGAACACTTGCCCATTGGCCACCCGACATCTCCGCACAACAAGGAACCGACTCACGTCCGGCAAGATGACCAACTGACAATGCCCAGAAACGGTCAAAAGACCAAATACACGTCGCCCAATGAGACGACCGACCGAACGACCAACGAACGGTCGCTCCCGCTCCAGTCTCCTTCCGTCGGAGAGTTCATGTGTGTCGCCAGCGGTCGGCGAGTACTGGCTGTCCGCACCTCACTGGCGCTCTGTCCCAACAGAACTCCGACAGAGGACGACCCGGAAATACTAGCGGTCGCTCCAGTGACAGTACGGCAGTGTACTTATCGAAAAGCGCTGCTGCTACCACTCACGGGCAAGCAAACCAGCAACTTAGTGATGCCAGTAAATCGAATAAGAAACGAGGCGACAATACCGTAAAGACAAGATGTCAAGCAATAAACGGCACGAACACGAGCCGAGCAGGGCTCAGGCACCAGCAAAAAAGACGCAATTTTACTGCGTGATCCGCTGTGACGGTGAACATGTACAAGTCGGGAGACGCGGACCCTGCTGACTCGCATAGGAGCGTAAACTAATTATTCTACGATCTAATATTGTGCAAGACGTAATAATATGCACTGATCAGCCAAACCATTGTAACCACTGCCCACCGCGACGTTGGATGCCGCCTGGTGACGTTGCGGGCACGTCACGCGGAAACAAAAGAATGTAAGCGGAGCAGACAGGGACAGGGTAACACTCTAGCGAAGATAGGGGCTGCAAATGGGGAAATCCTTTGAGATAAGTGAAATTGACAAGGGCAGATTATTATTTCGCAGAGCCTGCGAACGAGAATCTCCAAAACGAGGAGACAGGTCGAATGTTCACTTGCTACTACTGTCATTTGCATCTGCAGAAAGAGGTAGAAGGACAGTGAAACTGCCACTAGTCGCTTAACGGTTGGACGTCCACGACTAATCACAGAACGTGGGTTTCGGAGGCTTGTCTGCTCTGTAAGGTAGGATAGAGTGTGATCTGTGGCATCTCTGCCGAAAGAGCACAATGTTGGTGCACGCTCAGGAGCTTCGGAGTACACTGCTCATGGTACATTGTTGAACATAGAGCTCCGAAGCAGACCGTCCCTGTGTTCACATGCTGACCCAACGACATTGGTAATTACGATTGGAGTGGGCACGGAACCACTGAGATTCAATCTTCGATCAAGGAAAACGTGTCGCCTCTTCGGGTGAATCACATTTTTGCTACTCTAGGTCGATGGTCGTCTCCACAAACGCCATCATCGAGGTGCAGCGCGACGCGGACACAGGCTGGTGGGAGCAGCGTTATGGTATGGGAGACTTCAACTGCCCTTCCATGGGACTGTGCTAGTAATCGAAGAAACACTGACAGCTGCGAACCACTTTCATCCCTTCATGCTTGATGCCTTCTCCGACGGCGATATAATCTTTCAGCGGTATAATTTCCCATGTCCCAGAGCCAGAACCGTGCTACGATGGTTAAAATAAATTCATGTTCATGTCTCGATGAGAAAATGTGCCTGATGTAAATCCTGTGGAACCCACCTGCGCGCAAATCAGCGACCCGTTATTTACGCGAATTGCAAGACCTGTCATAGATACCTAATACCACATACATCCACAAACCTACCAACAAACTATAGGATCGCTGATACACGGAATCAGTGATATATTTCGTTCCAAAGACGCACAAAGAATCTGTAAAGTAGGTGGTCATAATGTTTTGGCTTACCAGAGTTCACTGGAGTGCAAAACGTAACACCGGAATCAGCTTTCACATAATGTGTCACTGCCAAGTAACAAAGCTAGATAGAACTTGGATCATATATAGAAGGAAATGCTACAGTATATTACAAAAGCTAAGTGAAACAAAAACGTAAGGAGACGAACAGGAATGAGAGTGCTATCCAAAGACAATAGTTACGTTGAAGTCTTCTTTCACTTGCATGTCAGGATGAACAGACAGTGAAGTCTCTGTGATACCTGATGACGCGCTAGACATTACATCAGTAAAAGTTGGAACATCGTTCTTAATAAAGTGTGTGATTACCACGGACGACAATGCATGCTCTGCAACGTTCAGAGGCTGTCAAGGAGTTCTTGTGGTAAGTCGTTCCACTCCGCCACCAGTGTCATCCACGACAGCTGGAAGGTCGTTGGTGCATGTGGCCGTGTACCGTGCACCGCACCGACAAATTTTATAAGGATGTACTGACCACCAAATCTTTAAACACGCTATACTCACTGGTGAACGTCATTATGACACTGTACCCTTTCCCCATTTCCGTCTTTTCAAGGGTGCACTCGGCCCTGAATTCATTTTTGGCACGACAATGAGCGACCGCATCGAACAGAGCAGATGAGGAGCTTCTTCAACTATACGATATTCGGCAAACGCCCCTTCACCCCTCCCCCCCTCCATCCCCCCAGACCTAAATCCCATCGAGCACGTGGGGGTGCGTTGAGGGGTCTTGTTGCACCACGTCCACACCCACCAACGACCACCTAGAGATTGTCAACCAGGCCTTACGCAGGAATGGAACGCCCTACCACAATAACTCCTTACTAACCATGTGACCAGTAATGGATCACGTTGCAGGACATCCATTGCCTTCCGTTGTGGTTGAACATCCAATTAAGAATCATTTCCGGCCTGTTGGTATGTCCAAAGGCCCATCATAAATCACGGTGACTGTACTGTAATAAATTTCTCTGAATGAAACTGTCATTTCTGTTTGTGTCATTGCGTATTTCTTTCGGTTGCCATCTGCACTGTACTATATTGTACTGTACTGTAGCAGTTCTTTCTATGTAAGCTCCAAATTTCATCAAGATTTGTTTCCTGGCAGTAACACATCATGCAAAAGTCATTTTCACCTTTACGTTTTGTACAGCGAAATAACTCATGCTCATAAATTAAGGATAATGCTGATACAACATGGTGAAACAAAGCTCTGGTGGGTGGTTTGCGGGATTCAATCACCTCGGGGTATGACCATGCGGTGCATTTGGCCTACGGTCGTCGCACGGTGGCGCTGGCAGCAGTCAACATACGCACAGGTGTGTTGGTGCATGTCAGAGTACGGTGCAGCGAGTAAGTGAGCAGACATTCTCAGAAATGCTAATGGTGACTGTATGTTGAAAATGGCTCAAAGAACACATATTGACGACGTTATGAGGGGTTGAATACTAGGGCAACTGGAGGCTGGCCAAACACAGCATGTAGTAGCACGGACCCTTCGTGTGCCACAAATGGTTCAAATGGCTCTAAGCACTATGGGACTTAACATCTGAGGTCATCTGTCCCCTAGACTTAGAACTACTTAAACCTAACTGACCTAAGGGCATCACACACATCAATGCCCGAGGCAGGATTCGAACCTGCGAACGTAGCAACAGCGCAGTTCCGGACTGAAGTGCCTAGAACCGCTCGGTCACAAAGGCCGGCCGTGTGCCACAAAGTGTGATCTCAAGATTATGGCAACGATTCCAGCAGACAGGAAACGTGCCCAGGCGCTACAGTACGGGACGTCCACAGTGTACAACACCACAAGAAGACCGATATCTCACCAACAGTGCCCGCAGACGGAGTACTACAGGTAGCCTTGCTCCGGACCTTACCGCTGCTACTGGAAGAGTTGTCTCCAGACAAACATTCTACAGACTATTGAACAGACATGTTTTATTCGCCTGGAGACCTCCAAGGTGCATTCCACTGACCCCTGGTCACAGGAGAACCCGTGAGGCCTGGTATCAAGAACACAGTACGTGATCATTGGAACTGTGGTCCTAGGTTATGTACACGGACGAGTCCAGCTATAGTCTGAACAGTGAGTTTCGCCAGGTTTTCATGTGGCGTGAACCAGGAACCAGATACCAACCCCTTAATGCCCTTGAAAGGGACCTGTATGGAGGTCGTGGTTTGATGGTGTGAAGTGGGATTATGATTGGTGCACGTACACCCCTATATGTCTTTGACAGAGGAACTGTAGCAGGTCAGGTGTATCGGGACGTCATTTTGGACCAGTATGTCCGCCTTTTCAGGGGTGAAGTGGGTCCCACCAAGCTGCCATCGTGGAGGAGTATCTTGAAACAGAAGATATCAGGGGAATGGAGTGGCTGCCTGTTCTCCAGACTTAAACCCCATCGAGCACGTCTGGGATGCTCTCGGACGACGTATCGCTGCACGTCTTCAAACCCCTAGGACACTTCAGCAGCTCCGACAGGCACTGGTGCTCGACCACCTGATCCAGAGTATACCAACCCGTTGTGCGGTATGTGTACGTGTGCATGGTGATCATATCCCATATTGATGTCGGGGTACATGCGCAGGAAACAGTGGCGTTTGTAGCACATGTGTTTCGGGACGGTTTTCTCAACTTATCACCAATGCCGTGGACTTACAGATCCGTTTCGTGTGAGTTCCCTATGTGCCTATGCTATTAGCGCCAGTTTTGTGTAGTGCCACGTTGTGTGGCACCACATTCTGCAATTATCCTTGATTTATGAGCATGAGTGTACATCACCGTGCCTTTCCGTTGCACGCAGTCATGTGACCCTGTAGTTGCGTACGTGAGGCACTGAAGTGGCGATTCAGTCGGCAGTTATTTTCATACAACGAGTTCAACTCTTGCAATTTCAGCTGTTAGCAATGACGCCAGAACAGACGTATTGACCCAGGCTGTATTTAATGTAGTAGTCTTTTAGAGTTTCTTCAGTTACTTGCTCATGCTGACGGATTTGTGACGACCTATAAGATTCCAGTCAGGAAATGCGCTCGTTGGCAAGTTTCTGAAACCATAGGTAGAACAGGCAAGCTGAACGAAGTTAAGTAGGAAAACAGAAGAGGAAGACCCTCCACTAAGGAGACAAATAAATCAGAAACACCGATTTCCCGAACGTATGTGGAAACGACTGAAAAAAAAAAAACAGCATGTCCCTCATTTATAAGCTTGTACAACAATAGTTTGTGGACCAATGTCCACAATCGTAGTACAATGCGAAATATTGAAAATTGAGTGATTTCCGATTTTACATCGTGTAAATTAGTGCGCTATCAGAGACCTGAGGCTTTGTGGCTATTGCAATTTTTAAATTAATTGCGTAACACATTTACATCTCAAATTTTCGGATGATGCATCCTAAAAGCAAAATTTCTCTGAATTGCAATTGCTTGGACGGTATGCTAATGAAGTGCACAACTCATCGGTGTAAACAAATTACTATTATTATATTAAAATATTTATATATTTTATGATAAACAAATTATTATCGTTATATTAAAACATGGCTAATGTCTGATAGACAGCAACTCTCTTCTAAAAACCTGGAAAGAATTTGCAATAGAAACGATAACCCTTTAAATAACTAAACAAAACCTTACAGACACAAAATACAAAGCTAATTTTCCTGGAAAGCCTTCAAGTCTCAAATTATATAAGGAGTTAGAAAAGGAGACAATTTGTCGCCATTATTACTCGTCAGTCTCTGTTGGTGCATCATGACCAGGGGACATCGGCTGGTAAGTAATTTTAATGTCAATCAAGTTCACCGACAGCCGTATACTTTAAGATATTTTATTTTGTTCTGAAAGCAACTAGTTTCGGCATTTCATGTTTCCATCTTCAGGCCCCATACGATTCTATCCAAATAAACGAACATGTCGTATAGTGACATAAATCACTGGATATCGTGAATTACAATCGTTACACAATTTCTTCATACGAAGACGCGACGTTGCTGTCGCGTCTTCGTATGAAGCAATTGTGTACGGCTGTTGGTAAAGTTTATTGACATTGAAAAGTACTTCATACATTAGTCGAGTCTATATCAGGTCGCGTTACGGTACTTCTGCGTTCTCCGCAGGGCCCTACACGATGTTAGGCAGTCGTACATGTGTGTGTGTGTGTTTCTGTGTGTGTGTGTGTGTGTGTGTGTGTGTGTGTGTGTGTGTGTGTGTGTGTGTTATGTACTATACATATAAAATTAAAATCACACAAATGTGGCATATTAAAAGTGGGGGCGACAGAAAGTTGTATTTGAATCCACTCTTGTTGTAACGATGTTCTTCAGTAAGTAAAAGAGAAAAGTCTGTTCACGAAAGAGATTCCACTCCAATGGCAAGTTAACGAGCGACGTTATACGCACAGCGTGATTCGGAATCAAACAGGTTCTTATGTGTAACGGCTACGTGTAATGAATACTTTGTAACTTGTTCGCCTCTCAACAATACCGAATACATACGGTACAAAATTTAACAACCATTTTTACAGTCCTAGATTTACAGCCTAGATTTGGCAGCCGCAGAGCGCTGCCTGCTAGAGATCAGGGAGTCTACGGGGTAGCGACGTACCGACGGTGTGGTTGAGCTTCCTCAGGTTGGTGAGGCTGAGCCCCGTCCTCTTCTGGCAGCCGGTGAACGTCAGCGAGACGATTATGCGCACCACCAGCACTCCCAGGTACGGCAACGCAGACAGCATGCCGTTCTGAAAGCAAGACAGTGAGCGAGTGAACGCCAGCTCTGCACGTTCTGCAGACTGACGCACGATACCTGCCAGTTAGTCTGTCTGTAGAACACAACAAAGTCATGCGTGTGTACACTTCTCCCATGAAACCTGAGATAAGTATAGTAAAGGACACAATTTAAAGGGACAGTCTGTGTGTTCATGGCAGAAGCATCTAAAGAGCGCACTGATGTGGGATTCGCAACAGTACTCCTTCTCCTCCTTCTACTCTTCTTTATGACCATCATCTCTTATCTGTTTTACTCTAAATAACCCATTTTATGTTGGGAGAAAAATCATTACAGTAATCTCGCATGCTCCCCTCTTGGACCGACCATCCCATTCCTGCTGTTTGTTAGCACTTGTCGATGACTCATCGTCCGCGATGTTGGTCAGTAAGCAGTTGATAACTGATCGGAGTGGTAGTTAGATGAGTTTATAATGAAATAATGTGTTTCTTACTCGATTTATAAGTTTATTGTGTACGCATTTGTTTTCTAAATTATTAACGGTGTTCTTCTCATACATTAATGTGCTAAAACAAATTATGGCATCAACTACACGTAAGCATATAACGACTGAGGTGGTACCTGGCATAACAACTGTTAAAAACTGGACAAAAACTACGTAAGCTCTTTAAAGTCATGCAGTGACGATCGATGATGTGGAAGGATTGGAAATACGAAAGACTTTGAAGAAGCCTAAAAGTGAGATTCTAGAGAATGCTTTGTGGATGTGGTTTGAGCAGGGGAGGAGAAAAGGAACTTCGTTGTCCTGACCAATTATAAAATAAAAGGCACTGATTTTGTAAGAAAAATTACATGATAATGAAAAGTTTACAGAGAGTGAAGAATTGTCACATTAATGGAAAAAAAATGTGTGTGAAATCTTATGGGACTTAACTGCTAAGGTCATCAGTCCCTAAGCTTACACATTGCTTAACCTAAATTATCCTAAGGACAAACACACACACCCATGCCCGAGGGAGGACTCGAACCTCCGCCAGGACCAACAGAGTGGAAAAAATGCCATGCCATTCAAAATGTAATTATTTAGGGTGAGAAGCTGTCTACTGACGGCGAAACAGCTGCCACTGAATTTTTTCAGAAGTTGAGAACCTACATAAAGAGCTTAACCTGATCCCAGATCAAGCGTACAACATTGATATGTCTGGCTTGAACTACAAAATGCTCCCTAAAAGAATTCTTCGTGAACAAAACCAGTCCGCAACAGGTACAAAACTTGTCAAAGACATAATTACTATTGATCTCTGTAGTACAGCTAATGGCAGTCACAAGATGCCATTGTTTGTGATCGTAAAGGCAAAAAAACCAAAGGCGCTCAAAAACGTTAATAGCGCATCACTACCTGTATATTGTCGTAACCAAAAGTCAGCATGGATGGAATGCAGCCTCTTTCAGGAAAGATTGTATGACCAATTAGTCTCTGGCGTTACAAAATATCTAAAAGGAAAAAAAACACCTCAAACGCGCCATATTGATACTTGACAGTGTGACATCTCATCCATCTGAAGGTGAACTTTAAAAGGTGAAATAAAAGCTTTATTTCTTCCTGCCGACGTAACGTGTCTAATCCAACCCATTGACCAGGAAGTCAGTGAGTGGTCGAAGAGACGATATCGTCGAAAATACATTCGATCAATTTTAGAAAGGACACAAGAAGTCAGCAGCTTATTTCACGCGATGAAATTAAGAAATATAAAATATGTGATTTATATAAATATCAGAGTTTGGGAACAAATACCAGCATCAACACTTTAAATATCTTGGCATAAACTGTGCTCAAAGACGAATGAAATTAAAGATGAAACACCAAAAGAAACGAGGGAAGAGAATCAAGATGAAACAGACCATGTAACAGGTGACGAAAGTCAAGACGTAGACACTCCAGCGATTTTGAAACAGGTGCAAACGTTACAACACGTCGTTGAGCCCAGTGACGTAAATGAGTGGCTCAGTACAGATGATGTTGACGGCACAACGGAAGAAGAATTAACGGACGAAAAAGTCGCTGACATTCCCTAAGTAGAAGAATCTATGAGAATGAGAATAATGACGGCGAAGAAGACAATGAACCTACGGCTCGAGTACCACATACAGATGGTAAAAATGCAGTTGATATAGCTTTTCAGTGCATCGAACGAAGCTCTTCATCTACCCCAAAAGACATTTTGTTTATAGGTAATGGCAGTATGTCGCGGCAAAATTAAGGCTGCTGGTTGCTGAGGAAAAATTCATTAGAGATATTTTTCGTCTTGCTTACGAACAGAATTTGTTTTACCATGCGAGCTCATGTTTTAAACAGTTAATTGTAAATCAGTTGTATGTCACTGCATTACTGTAATAATGTAGGTACACTTGTTGAACGTTTACTTACAGTAGCAATATCTTACAGTACGATAAAGACGTATTTTAGAGTACATAAATTATTTTACATTACACTTCAATATAAGATTTTCTTGTGTGTCAACGTTTTATTTTCGTTTCGTTACTGTTTTAACATGGAATAACTTTTTAGATAGCATTCTAGTTGAAAATTAAAATTTTACTGTACCGTATTGTGATTTTGTCAACGGACTTGCCGCAGTGGTAACACCGATCCGCGTCAGATCATCGAAGTTAAGCGCTGTCGGGCTGGGTGACCATCCGGTACGCCAAGCGCTGTTAGCTAACAGGGTGCACTCAGCCCTTATGAGGCAAACTGAGGAGATATTAACTGAGAAGTAGCGGCTACGGTCTCGTAAACTGACATATGGAGGGGAGAGCGCTGTGCTGACCACACGCGGCTCCATATCCGAATCTGGTACGCCTGTGGGCTGAGATGATACGGCGGCTGGTCGATACCGTTGTGCCTTCATCGCCTGTTCGTGCGGAGTTTAGTTAGTTAGTTAGTATTGTTATTGTATGGGTCAATAAAAGTGAACCTCCGATAATCCGACTTTTTTTGTTTTCCGATCATGCTGTCGGTCCTGTAGCGGACAGAATAGCAAAGTTCTACTGTAACGTACTTCGTGACTGACAGAAACTGTGCACCAGACCCCAAAAGACATTTTGACGTGACTCGGACTTGGAACCTTTCAAAACAGCGCATATCCGATTCAGAGTGAAAAATACTTTGTGGGAGCAGTCTACCAGGCTGTAGCTAAGTCATTTCTTCACAATGCCCTTTCTTCCTGGAATTCTACTCCCCAGTTTATGCAGAAATACTGTGAAGTTTGGAAGGTAGGCCTGGGGTAGTTGCACAGCTAAAGAAGCTGTGAGGACAGGACTTGAGTCATGCCTGGAAAGTTCAAAATGGTTCAAATGGTTCTGAGCACTATGGGACTTAACATCTTGAAACACGTATGTAACGTAGCAGCGATGGCGAGGCATGATAAAATCTTTGACCAGAGAGCCATTTATCGTGGGTAGTCTGCGCTTGACCGCGCGAGTGTTGCGAAGAGTACGCTAGTAGTCGTCGTGCAGTACAGTCTGTCGATAGCAGTAGCTCAGTTCAGTTGCGTCCAGTAGTCGGTCGGTAGTAGTCGTGCAGTACAGTTGCGAGCAGTCTGTCAGTCGGCAGTCTGTGAGCAGTGCAGTATGTCGGTAGTAGCAGTCGAGTGCAGTTGTGTGTGTGAGGAGTCGGCGAGCGCCCACATGGCATTCTGGTCAAGATGCTGAATGAGGTATATTGTTAATTAAGGTAATCATCAGATAATGTAAAGTTTATTTATTGTAATTAATTTTCAACAAGTGCCCCAATAATAATTTTGATTTCAAAGCAATATTTTTAACAAAAGAAGCATTTAATTGAACCAACGATTTCCTTCCATTTCCCTTAAAGAAAAGTTTCAGTTAAATTTTAAAAAAAAAAAAATATTATTTGCAATGCAGTTCCTCCAAGCCGTGGCCAACAATAAGAGCAGAAATTTGACAAGCAGTTTCAATGAGGTAAGAAATTAATTCTGATTTTTTTTGCACAGGGCCAAAGACCGATATTTTGGTTTAATTGAATTATCATTATCACTGAGATTTTCTTATCACTGAATTGACTTTCATTTTTTGTGAGGAACTTATACTTGGGTCAGATTGCTAATTTTTGTTTAATTGTCATTGTCAGTAGATTTCATTGCGGGATGTTACACTCGGCTCCCATTTATTATTATATTTTTTTATTTAAATATTTCTGTGGGGACGATATTGCTTCTTGGCTCCATTTCTATTAAATATTGTCTTTAAAATTTCGGTGGGGAGGTTACACTTGGCGACACCCAGTCCAGGATCGTATTTCGTTGAGAATCTTTTGAACAACAGTCAGATATCTGCTCTTATTTGCTTAAGTATAATTAGAATTTGGCGCAACGCTTTTACTAATCTTGTGACTTTCCATCTACAGGTCAACGGCAATTCGTTGCTCTGTTGTTTTCGTGTGTTGTTTTTGCATTGTGCTTATTTGTTTTGTGAATAATTGTGACTATTGCAAAAATGCCGCGAAAGACTGTGAATAGTGTATCGCGAAGCATTATGAATGAATTTACCGACTCAAACAACTTTACCGATAGGACTTGTGACACGCAGTGCAATGATGACAATCCTGCGTTCACCAACAATCAGTGCATTCCAACCACTAATGATGACTTTTATCTTAATGATGAACAAACGAACTCAATTGTCTCTTCTGTTAATTTGACGACAATTGATGACGCGGGACGCTCCATTGTAATGAGCGCTGCCCAGCTTAACACACCCGATTTGGAAAATTCAAGTAACGTACAGACAAATTTGTTTAATGAAAATGATCAGGATACACAAAGTACGATGGATTTATTTAATTCCGAAATAGTGAGTGACAGTGTACGTCCGACTGATAATCCTTTTTGTAAATTGCAGAATGACCAAATGGTCACACAAAGCGCGACAATTCCGGGTACACAATCAAACAGCACAGATAATGGAGTAGGTAATGTTACTTTGGATCAATTTATGGCAATAATGCTACAGTTTAGGAACGAACAGAACGAAAAACAAGACAAACTTAGTGAACAGGTCAAACAACAGAATGAAAAACAAAGTGAAGATTTTAAACAACTTAGGGAACAGAACGAACAGCTTAATGAAAAATTAGACGACAATTCCAGACAGTTAAATGAAAAATTAGACGACAATTCCAGACAGTTAAATGAAAAATTAGACGACAATTCCAGACAGTTAAATGAAAAATTAGACGACAATTCCAGACAGTTAAATGAAAAATTAGACGACAATTCCAGACAGCTTAGTGAACAAATTAGAGCCGTTGCCGCGCAGTGCCATGACACTAAGGAACAGTTGCGCATGGAAATTGAGGCTTGTTCAAAAAAAGTAGCGAAGAAATTAGGTCTGTTGCTCAGGAATCAAGGGAAATGCAAACAGCCGCAACAGAAACACTCAGAGACGAAATTAGCGGAGTCGCTAAACAATGCTCTGAAAAAGCTACACAATTACGGAACGAGTTTAAAGCAGTGACGGTAGAACTTTCGCGCACAATGGACGCAAAGATAGACGCGAAATTCGAACAGCAGAACACTCAGATTGACGAGCGCTTCAATCTTCACATACAAAACAGTGATACGCGTTTCCGCAAATTTATTCAGGATCAAAATAAAGTCAAACGTCAAGTCATGGAAACAATCACTGCTCAAAGACAAGAAGACAAACGTAAAATGTTCGCGAAAGCGAAGACGTATGTAGACAATAATATTACTACAGTGTCCGACAAAATTAATACCATAGAACAGTTGAACGCGGAATTACGTGATGAAATTTCTGATCTTAAATCAAAAACAGATACACACACAGTAAACATTCAAACAGTGACAGACAGATTCGAACAATTAGAACTAACACAGGATTGCGATGTCATCAAAGCTGATGTTAAAAAACTGAGCGAAACTACACGTAAGTTGCAAAGACAGATTAATGCGTCCGATTCTAAAACCGATGATCAGGCAAAAATACTGACTGAAAAATATGATGAATTAGCCAGTCGTATTGATGCTATTGAAAGTAATAATGATAACAAATCAGACGATACTTCACCGGTTTCATTTAATCAAACACCTGAATTTCAAAATTTACAGCAGACAATTAATGAGATCGATTCGTCTAATAACACGTTGCGTAGAAAGTTATCGAGTTTACAACAAGAAGTAACAGAAATGAAAAATATTTCAGTTAATAACTCAACACAGCAGACGCCACTTTGCGAACATTTGTCAGACTTACGCAGCGCGTATAATTTGAGCAATTTACAGCAACCACGTGACTTAAAATCTGAAAAGCTACGCAACTTGAAATCCGAAATGACACAGACGAACAGATTCACACACAAACCAGAACGTGTTATCAAATTCAGTGACGAGAAAGTTAATTATAAGCAATTTGCATTTGTAAGAAAATTGCCTGTAAAGCAAAAGTCAAAATTTATTTGCAGTGCGTAATTGACCTCAGGGGATTCATTACGCTTTAATGAATATGTGCCGTAGCGAGCATAGGGCCCCGAGCTGTAGTAGTGCTGTTTCATCTTTAGTTTTCTGCACTGCTGCCTTCTCTTCTACTATCCTTTATAACTATCAAAACTGCTCTTTAACTATTGCTCTATCTAGGATTAAGAATTTGTAATGAAAACCCGATGTGACAAATTTTTACTGAAAGTGACAACATTCTTTAGGCACTCCAGAACCAGCGTAATATTAATAACAGATAAAATCGTAATCATCAGTATGTGTAAAATTAACAGCAAACGCATTTTTTGGTAACAATAGATGTTTTTCACCACAATAGCATGAAAGTCAGCCGCTTAGCATACCTAACCAACAATGCAGTCTACAAGGTCAACCAAACTTTAATGTTTCGCCGCGTGCACGTATAGTCCCAGCTCCAACAAATAGTAACGCATGGCAGCAAAGAAATAACTACGTACAGACAACACACTATTTCAACTCGTATCGCAATGCACCGTATAGGAATGACTATCACGACAGACGTAAAATTAATGAGCACAATTTTCAGCGTACATTTAATAACAGTCGATCTTTTCAGCAGCAAGAACATCAGCAACAACATATTATCACGAATGAAACAGACAATAGGTGTCATCTATAGCGTAACAAGTCAATAAGAAATAACAGAGCAGTTCAAATAGTCGAAATGCCTCAGCATCCTCCCGTAAATAATAGCACGTACGACAGAATTTGACCAGACACAGTACAGGTTTCATATTCCAGTAACGTAAGCAATAATTTTGACACGCAGAATCTTCTTCACGAAAATGTTATTAATTTTGACGCCATCCGACACGTTTGCATTAAGGACAGAATTACGACGTATGTAGACGACATTCTTATCGCAGAAGCTAACTGGTCTGAACACAATCTGATTCTTGAACAACTGTTACAAACTTTTCGTGCACAAGGACTTACAGTTAATCTTAGTAAATCGCACTTTGGCAAAACTTCCATAAAATTTCTGGGACACGTAATTTCAGCAGAAGGGATTGCACCTGATCCGGAAAAACTTCAAGCTCTACGTGACATTACTATTCCTACGACGAAGAAGCAATTACGCAGTTTTTTGGGTTTAATTAATTTTTTTCGTAAATTTATTCATCACTCTGCTTTAGACACACCCAGATTATGCCAATTAAAAGGTAAAAACAGTATTTGGTCTTGGGATAAGCAAGCACATTCTGAGTTCATGAACCTGAAGCATGCTTTGTTGAATGCACCACTTTTATCGCACCAAGACCTTACCAGAAATTTTTCCATTGCCACCGACAGTTCCAACACCGCTTTAGGCGTACATATTTTCCAGGAAATTGAAGAAGATGGCTCTACAGTAATTAAAAACATCGCATTTGCAAGCCGCATTCTGTCACCTGCTGAACGAAATTATTCCGTTACAGAACTGGAAACACTATGTGTTGTATGGGCTTTTACGAGATTTCGGCACTTTCTTTATGGCAGACATACCACCGTTTACACAGACCACAGAGCGATACAATTTTTACTTTCGGCCAAATTCACTCACGACAGATTAAGCAGATGGAAACTTTATTTACAGGAATTTAATTTTACAATAGTTCACATTCCCGGCACACAAAATGTTATAGCAGACGCACTATCGCGTTCTCTCAGCAACAATCAGCAAGACGTAGCAACCAACTTCTGCAAAACAAATTTCAGTGTCATGTACATTCAGAAAGTTGCATCTGAAAACTTTATTTCATCGTCATTACAGGACATAGCACAAGAGCAAAATAAAGACAATGTGTGGAAAGAAATTAAACACCTTTGGCAAGATAAGAATAATGTTACGATTAGAAACCATTACACTGTACGCAATGACATTCTGTTTCGCCGCTCTCATCCTGACAGCAACAATTGGTTATTATGCATTCCTGACGAACTGGTTAACAAATTAATCTGGTACACTCATTTAAGTTACGCACATTACGGAGCAAGAAAATGTTTTCTTATACTGAGACAGAACTGTTATTTTACCAACATGGAGAAACGTATACGACGAGTTTTAGCGTCTTGTAAAATTTGCCAGAAAGCTAAATCAAACACCACTTCACATATTCCTCCTTTATATCCCATTGTACCTGTTAAATTAAGACATATGGCCGCTGTAGACATTTTTGGTCCGATTCCGAAAACTAACAGAGGTTTTTGCTACATCTTTGTCGCTGTTGAGCTCACTTCAAAATTTGTTACTTTCACTCCATTACGCAAAGCTACTGCTAAAACTGTTTCGAAAGCATTTGTAAAACATTTTCTATTTCATGTAGGGCATGTGATGAGAGTAATTTCTGACAATGGATCTCAATTTCGTTCTGGCATATGGACACGCATGTTACGAGCTAGAAACATTTCTCCGATTTATATATCCAAGTACCATGCTTCTTCGAACCCTTGTGAACGGTTAATGAAAGAAATTGGTAAGCTGTGCCGAATATACTGCCACAAAAGACATATTGATTGGGATACACACATACTCTCATTCCAAGATGTAATTAATTCCATTCCAAATGAATCCACTATGCTATCTCCGTCTGTTATATTGAAAAACGTGGAACCACCAAACAAAATTAAAGAATTAGTAAACTTCCCTAAATGTCGTCGCCTACGACACCATGAAATAATTGACATTGCGCTGAACAACATCAAACGTGCCGCAGAGCGCCGGAGAAGACAGCAAAAACAAGTTTGTACACGCCGCGACTTTCACGTTGGACAGAAAATATTAGTACGTACACACTATTTATCCAGTAAATTAAAAGGTAAGTGCAGTAAATTTGAACTTCTATACGCAGGTCCATATCGGATTCGCAGCAGAATTTGCTGCCATCAGCTCTTAGTAGCTGACACATCTGACCAGGTCACGGTGTTCCAGCCGTATAGGATCCAACCCACATGGTCACGAGCTCAGGAGAGGCGCTGCAGGTGATGTCGTGCTGTTAGCAAAAGCAGTCGCGTCATTCGTCTGCTGCCATAGTCCGTTAACGCAATATTTCGTCTCAATGCCCTTACGGATACGTTTATCGTACGTCCCACATTGTTTTATGCGGTTATTTCACGCAGTGTTGCTTGTCTGTTAGCACTGACAACTCTACGAAACGCTGCTGCTCTTTTTTTTTTATACATACTGCGCAATCCACCATACTGTGCGAGGCGGAGGGTACCTCGTTACCTCGTACCACAACTAGCATCTTCTCTCCCTGTTCCACTCCCAAACAGAACGAGGGAAAAATGACTGCCTATATGCCTCTGTACGAGCCCTAATCTCTCTTATCTTATCTTTGTGGTCTTTCCGCGAAATATAAGTTGGCGGCAGTAAAATTGTACTGCAGTCAGCCTCAAATGCTGGTTCTCTAAATTTCCTCAGTAGCGATTCACGAAAAGAACGTCTCCTTTCCTCCAGAGACTCCCACCCGAGTTACTGAAGCATTTCCGTAACACTCGCGTGATGATCATACCTACCAGTAACGAATCTAGCATCCGGCCTCTGAATTGCTTCTATGTCCTCCCTCAATCCGACCTGATAGGGATCCCAAACGCTCGAGCAGTACTCAAGAATAGGTCGTATTAGAGTTTTATAAGCGGTCTCCTTTACAGATGAACCACATCTTCCCAAAATTCTACCAATGAACCGAAGACGACTACCCGCCTTCCCCACAACTGCCATTACATGCTTGTCCCCCCTTCAATGTTACGCCCAAATATTTAATCGACGTGACTGTGACAAGCGCTACACTACTAATGGAGTATTCAAACATTACAGGATTCTTTTTCCTATTCATCTGCATTAATTTACATTTATCTATATTTAGAGTTAGCTGCCATTCTTGACACTAATCACAAATCCTGTCCAAGTCATCTTGTATCCTCCTACAGTCACTCAATGACTGTCTTGGTCGTTGAGTGAAGCCTGCCGGACGTTGCGTTGTACGTGGTGAGAGGAAATACCTGAAATTCAGTATTCGCGGTACACTCTTGACTCTGTGAATCTCCTAATACTGAATTCCGTAACTATTTCCGTAATTGAATGTCCCATACCTCTAGCTCTAACTACCATTCCGCGTTCAAAGTCAATCAATTCCCGTCGTCCGGCCATAATGATGACGGAGAGATTTTCACATGAATCTCATGAGTACGAATGCTGAGTGCAAATGACAGCTCCGCCCATACACAACCCTTTTACACTTTGTCTACGAGATACTACCGCCATCTGTATACGTGCATATCGCTATCGCTTTACCTTTGTCACCTCAGTGTAAAGTGCCAGTTGTGCGAATGCGAGGGTGGGGGGGTGGGGGGTATAGGGAGAGAAATGCGGACGTGGTAGAAACACAAGTAATGAAGAGAGGGGGAAGAGACTTGGGGTGAGTGAGTGAGAAACGAGATGAGAAGGAAGAGTAACTGAGGGGAGAAAGAGCGTAATTATGCTCTACTGTTTGTCAGAGAGACCTGGCCATGTGTGTTAATTTTTCGGGGAAATATTATGATGGAAATGCTTCAGTTTTTTCTTAATTGAAACAGGGAGCTGTAGTGTGCGCAGAATGCAGGCTAACTTGTTCCAGCGGGGACGGCAGTAGCGGAGAAAGAATTAGGGAATGAGTTTGTTTTGTGGATGCGCACAGCTAGGACATTACGTGAGTGTGATCCCGTACTGCAGACAGGTGCTTAATCTCTGATGTGAAGTACTGGGAGCACATGCGCACTGAGGATACAATAAGGTAGACATACTGTATGGTAGTCAGTGATGTGTATGGAAACAACCATCCTAACTGGCCATATGAAGTACTTACACCAATTAACAGAGGGGTTGTGTACATGTTGCATACAGAAGCATAATCATAATGTTTTGTTTTTTTCGGTTAGCAACTCGTGAGCGAAGAAATGCGTAAACATGTCAACGTCCTGTACGATTTTCGGTGAATCCACGCTGCACTAGTCCAGTGTTATAAAGCCACAATGATCATATGGCCCACGCAATAATCACGTACCGAATGAATAGTGGTTAAATTTTAATCGCTCCCTCAGAAAAGAAACGCCCCTCAATAAGCAGCCATGAAACGTAGTGAAGGTGTCAGCCCATCATTAGAAATGTTCCTGCCAACGTGACATTTTTGTCAGTAATGGCTGACTTGACCGTGATGTTGGCTGTAGAGCCCGGCATTTTGGCTGGCCCTTGGACCGCGTCCCGGCACACGTTGCCTTGACGGCCTCCAGAAACCTCGTCTGGAGATTTCGGTAATGTGCTCCAGTGTCGGTATGCCTCTGTTGAGCAAACCACTCCTGTTCCAAAAACACATTCAGCATCGCTTTGCTCGATGTTGGTTAGGTTGAAACTCGACGGTGTCTCTCTTTGCCTTCGAACAGCAGTTGATTGTGTTTGACCTCTTTGCACAACGAAAACATGGTCACAATGAGAACAAGAAGTTATATATACAACAGGTTATATTTGTTACTTGTGGGTCGCCTAACCATGGGGAAGTTGTAGGACAATTAATGGATCTTGAAATCTAAGACAATTCTGAGTATAACAGATTTTGTTATTTGGTCTTTATGAGGCACATAATTCAATTATAAGGAAGACTAGATGGAGCAAACGCAGCAAGATTTCATCATCTGAGCAGCTCCTGAATTCAAAGTTAATTCGACAAAAGAGACCAAAAATTATAATCAAATAGCCAACGGAATTCACGTGGCAGACCAAATAAATATGGATCTTGCTATCGCAATTGCAACACACACATTCGCCGAAAAATCAGGTAAGATGGGCCACTCAACACCAGACAGAAGCTGGAAGACAAATTCCCAGAAACTTCTTTCTCTTCCCTCAGTTCCCAACATTGAAAAAATTCCACATAGAGGTAACTGAGTACTGTTGCCAATGTGATGAATCTCCAATTTTACTAAAAAGAAAAAGAAAAAAAAACAATGGAACGCAGCAGAAGCTTCACAGTCTTAACGTACATAATGCACATGGTTGGTACTGGAGTGGAGCAGTTGCCCCCACCCCCACCCCCCGCCGATTAGTCAGCCTCTTTGCGCCAAGCACGGTCGACTGAATGCACCAAAAGTTTGGAGCAAAAGCAACCGAATTTCCCACGCTGCTCAGGTGCCACCACGGTAACCTCTACATTGACGTCGGCACAGAAATGGGAAAAATATCATGCTCAGTCATTCTCTGGTAATTGCAACGACGTTCTCGCACCTTCCTAGCGAGACAAAAGCAAATCTTTCCTCCCAAGCAGACATGGCTAGTACACACATTAAAATAGCCACGCAATAGTGGCAAAAACACAAAGCAATACCGCAGGGCGATATGTCACAGCCATGTCACAGAGTGTCGACTTCATCGTTTGCTTTGCTTCCTTGTCTCAGGGTCATAGTGAGAGCGATACATCTAAAGAAGTCACCTGGATTTGTCTAACACATCTGCAATATTTCCGCTACTGCCTCGAGTAGGTGCCAGCAGTCGTGGAACAAGCAGGCGGCGATTACTACCAAGTTCGATATGTTGTGCAAATTGTAAATAACAAATTCTTCATTGATTTACAGTTTTTCCACTGTCACCTCGATTGTGGTGCTTCACTCTTCGAGCACCAGGATCTCCACTTCTCTTGGGAGTCCCAATTCTTCACAGATTAAGACTTGTTTGACCATATGAAGCGTCTCCCCCATCTAACCTGCCTGTGCCAAATGATGGTGGACTCTTGCTGCACGCTTCCACCAGCTCAGCAAGGATTTTCGTGTTGTTTTCCTTCAAATGGACAAAACCAATTCGTACACGATGCTCCGCTGTACCACTGGGCTGAGTCTTTTTTGACTCCTCTAGTGGTTTGCTACGTTACTGTGATACAGGAATTCCTGGGGGTACTATTACTGCAGACATGTACATTTAAACAACATAAAAATTATTTCATAACTTTTTTGTCAAAGTGATGGTTAAAAAATTATGACTAACCCTTCGGATGTGGGTAGTTTTGTAGAAATTGCTCACTGTGTTGTAGAGTTAAGATAAAGTAAATAAATGTCGTGTGACTAGGGCCTCCCGTCGAATAGACTGTTCGCCTGGTGGACGTCTTTCGGTTTGACGCCGCTTCGGTGACTTACATGTCGATGGGGATGAAATGATGATGATTAGGACAACACAATATCCAGTCACTGAGCGGAGAAAATCTCCGAGCCAGCCGTTAATTGAACCCGGGCCCTCAGGATTGACCATCTGTCGCGCTGCCTACTCAGCTGCCGGGGCGGACAGAGTTAAGATAATTTTTATACACAGGGCTGACAAAAGTCGTGGGATAGCGATATGTACATACATAAATGACGGTAGTATCGCATACACAGGGTATAAAAGGGCAGTGCATTGACGGAGCTGTCATTTGTACTCGGGTCATTAATGTGAAAATGTTTTCGAAGTGACAGTGCTGGCACGATTCGAATTAACGGACTTTGAACGCAGAGTGGTAGTTGGAGCTAGACGCATGGGACATTCAATTTTGGAAATATTTACGCAATTCAGTACTCAGCCACCCACAGTATCAAGAGTGTACCGATAATACCAAATTTGAGGCATTTCCTCTCACCACGGACAACGCAGTGGGCGATGGACTCATTTAAAGAGAGAGAGCATGACTTTTGCGGAGAGTTGTCAGTGCTAACAGACAAGCAACACTGCGTGACATAACCACATAAATCAATACGGAACGTGCGACGAATGTATTCGCTAGGAGAGTGCGGAGAAATTTTGGGTTAATTGGTTTATGGCAGCCGAATTTGCTATCAGCACGACTGGACCTGCAGTGCCTATCCTGGGCTCGTGACCATATCGCTTGGACTCTAGACGACCGAAAGCTTTGGCCTGGTCAGATGAGGCCTGATTCCAGTTGGTAAGAGCTGATGGTAGGACTCCAGTGTGGCGCAGACCCCACAAAGCCATGGACGCAAGTAGTCGACAAGGCACTGCGCAAACTGGTGGTGCCGCCATAATGGTGTGGGTCGTGTTTACATGGAATGGACTGGGCCCTCTGGTCCAACTGAACTGACCATTGACTGGAAATGGTTATGTTGGGCTACTTGGAGACGATTTGCAGCCATACGTGGGCTTCATATTCCCAAACAACGATGAAATTTTTGCGGATGGCAATGCGCCATGTCACCGGGCCACAACTGTTCATGATTGGTTTGAAGAACATTATGGATATCTCGAGCGAATGATTTGCTCACACAGATTGCCCGACATGAATTCAGTCGAATATTTATGGGACATAATAGAGAGGTGAGTTCGTGCAAAAAATACTACATCGGCAACATTTACAATTATGTGCGGCTATAGAAGCAGCATGGCTCAATATTTCCGCAAGGGAGTTCTAACGACTTGCTGAGTCCACTCAAATTAGGCCCGACACGATGTTAGGAGGTATCCCATGACTTTTGTCACCTCAGTGTATTTCTCCACATTCCCAAAAAACCGACTATTTTCCCACTTCTAATTCATGTAGATTTATCCGTGTGTTTTTCATTAGCGAATTGAGAACATTACTTCAGCTTTTACAACGGATCAGATGTCTTACATTCTGCTAGGAACACGAAATTAAGGGCCTATTGTATAAATTTGTACATGACAACTAAATACAATATGTAATATGTATAATACAATATGTAATAGTACGCAAACGATTTAAAATCCGTAGTTCTGTTCCATAGCATGTCAGATTCAACCATCAGCCTACCCACTCTTTTCTTATTGTTGTTAGAAATGCTCTTGATTCACCAAAAGAATCCATATAACTTGTTGCTTTCCCCTTTGTTGTGTTCTGTATTGCACTTCTGCATTACACAAGCCACTTTTCGCCGTATACACCCCTAGGTAATTCAATTTTTCTAAATGTCTCATAAGTGCTCAGTCATTGATGCGAACCTCAAATGCAGTGCCGCTATTTACTACTAGATATTCAGATATTATGTTTTTGTTAAACTCATCTGCAGCAATAACTTGTAACATTCCTTATACAAACATCGTTTCAAAACTCAAGATTGTGTTCCTCTTGTGTCAGAATGGCTTGATCATCTGTAAAACGTAACGAAAATAGCTGTTCATCATTAATAATCATCTCCATTCCTCCCCAGCTGTTCTTAGGTATTAGGAGAGCCACTTCTACATAGAAACTGAACAATGCTACTAACATACTGCAACCTCATTTCAGAACTTTTCTGGCATAAATGAGTCGTGTTAATTTTAAAATGCTGACCTTAAAAGAAGATTGATAGTTGCGGGAATGGGTTATTTAGAAAGGAGGGAAACAGCGGAAAGATCGGGGAAGAAGGCCAGTGTATACTCTGTCTGCCTGCTGGGGGATCTCATCCGAGATGTGGAGGAGGCCCTGCCGGCGGCGATAGAGAGCACTGGGTGCACCCGACTGCAAATTGTTGCTCATGTCGGCACCAATGACTCCTGCCGTCTGAGTTCAGAGGTCATCCTTAGTTCGCACAGGCGGTTGGCGGAATTGGTGAAGGCGGAAAGCCTCGCTCGTGGGGTGGAATCAGAGCTAACTATTTGTAGTATCGTTCCCAGAACCGATCGCGGTCCTCTGGTTTGGAGCCGAGTGGAAGGCTTAAACCAGAGGCTCAGACGATTCTGCGGAGATCTGGGGTGCAAATTTCTCGACCTCCGCTATCGGGTGGAGAAATGTAGGGTCCCCCTGAATAGTTCAGGCGTGCACTACACGCCGGAAGCGGCTACAAGGGTAGCGGAGTACGTGTGGAGTGCACATGGGGGTTTTTTAGGTTAGAGAATTCCCTCCCTAGGCCCGACAAGACGCCTCCTGAGACGCGGCAAGGTAGGAGTAGGCAAAATGCAACAGGGAATAACAATATTAATGTGCTAATAGTAAACTGCAGGAGTGTCTATAGAAAGGTCCCAGAACTGCTCTCATTGATAAACGGTCACAACGCCCATATAGTACTAGGGACAGAAAGTTGGCTGAAACCAGACGAAACCAGACGTAAACAGTAATGAAATCCTAAACTCAGATTGGAATGTATACCGCAGAGACAGGCTGGACAGTGAAGGGGGAGGCGTGTTTATAGCGATAAGAAGTGCAATAGTATCGAAGGAAATTGACGGAGATCCGAAATGTGAAATAATTTGGGTGAAGGTCACGGTTAAAGCAGGCTCAGACATGGTAATTGGATGTCTCTATAGGCCCCCTGGCTCAGCAGCTGTTGTGGCTGAGCACCTGAAGGATAATTTGGAAAATATTTCGAGTAGATTTCCCCACCCTGTTATAGTTCTGGGTGGAGATTTTAATTTGCCTCGATATAGACTGGGAGACTCAAACGTTCATAACGGGTGGCAGGGACAAAGAATCCAGTGAAATTTTTTTAAGTGCTTTATCTGAAAACTACCTTGAGCAGTTAAACAGAGAACCGACTCGTGGCGATAACATATTAGACCTTCTGGTGACAAACAGACCCGAACTATTTGAAACAGTTAACGCAGAACAGGGAATCAGCGATCATAAAACGGTTACGGCATCGACGATTTCTGTCGTAAATAGAAATATTAAAAAAGGTAGGAAAATTTTTCTGTTTAGCAAAAGGACAAAAAGCAGATTACAGAGTACCTGAGGGCTCAACACAAAAGTTTTGTCTCAAGTACAGATAGTGTTGAGGATCAGTGGACAAAGTTCAAAACCATCGTACAATATGCGTTAGATGATTATGTGCCAAGCAAGATCTTAAGAGATGGAAAAGAGCCGCCGTGGTACAACAACCGAGTTAGAAAACTGCTGCGGAAGCAAAGGGAACTTCACAGCAAACATAGACATAGCCAAAGCCTTGCAGACAAACAAAAATTACGCGAAGCGAAAGGTAGTGTGAGGAGGGCTATACGAGAGGCGTTCAATGAATTCGAAAGTAAAGTTCTATATACTGACTTGGCAGAAAATCCTAAGAAATTTTGGTCTTATGTCTAAGTGGTAGGTGGATCAAAACAAAATTTTCAGACACTCTGTGACCAAAATGGTACTGAAACAAAGACTGCACTGTAGTTCCTTCTCTAGATTGTCGTACAGATGACAAAATAGTAGATATCGTCATAGACGACAGAGGGATAGAGAAACAATCAAAATCGCTCAAAAGAGGAAAGGCTGCTGGACCTGATGGGATACCAGTTCGATTTTACACAGAGTACGCGAAGGGAATTGCCCCTCTTCTTGCAGCGGTGTACCGTAGGTCTCTAGAAGAGCGTAGCGTTCCAAAGGATTGGAAAAGGGCACAGGCCATCCCCGTTTTCAAGCAGGGACGTCGAACAGATGTACAGAACTATAGACCTATATCTCTAACATCGATCAGTTGTAGAATTTTGGAACATGTGTTATGTCCGAGTATAATGACTTTTCTGGAGACTAGAAATCTACTCTGCAGGTATCAGCATGGGTTTCGAAAAAGAAGGTCGTGTGAAACCGAGCTCGCGCTATTCGTCCACGAGACTCAGAGGGCCGTAGACACGGGTTCACAGGTTGATGCCGTGTTTCTTGGCTCCACAAGGCGTTCGATACAGTTCCCCACAGTTGTTTAATGAACAAAGTAAGAGCATATGGACTATCAGACCAATTGTGTGATTGGATTGAAGAGTTCCTAGATAACAGAACGCAGCATGTTGTTCTCAATGGAGAGAAATCTTCCGAAGTAAGAGTGATTTCAGGTGTGCCGCAGGGGAGTGTCGTTGGACCGTTGCTATTCACAATATACATAAATGTCCTTGTGGATGACATCGGAAGTTCACTGAGGCTTTTTGCAGATGATGCTGTGGTGTATCGAGAGGTTGTAACAATGGAAAATTGTACTGAAATGAACGAGGATCTGCAGCGAATTGACGCATGGTGCAGGAAATGGCAATTGAATCTCAATGTAGACAAGTGTAATGTGCTGCGAATACATAGAAAGATAGATCCCTTATCATTTAGCTACAAAATAGCAGGTCATCAACTGGAAGCAGGTAATTCCATAAATTGTCTGGGAGTACGCGTTAGGAGTGATTTAAAATGGAATGATCATATAAAGTTGATCGTCGGTAAAGCAGATGCCAGACTGAGATTCATTGGAAGAATCCTAAAATGCAATCCGAAAACAAAGGAAGTAGGTTACAGTACGCTTGTTCGCCCACTGCTTGAATACTGCTCAGCAGTGTGGGATCCGTACCAGATAGGGTTGATAGAAGAGATAGAGAAGATCCAACGGAGAGCAGCGCGTTTCGTTACAGTATCATTAAGTAATCGCGAAAGCGTTACGGAGATGATAGATAAACTCCAGTGGAAGACTCTGCAGGAGAGACGCTCAGTAGCTCGGTACGGGCTTTTGTTAAAGTTTCGAGAACATACCTTCACCGAAGAGTCAAGCAGTATATTGCTCCCTCCTACGTATATCTCGCGAAGAGACCATGAGGATAAAATCAGAGAGATTAGAGCCCACACAGAAGCATATCGACAATCCTTCTTTCCACGAACAATACGAGACTGGAATAGAAGAGAGAACCGATAGAGGTACTCAGAGTACCCTCCGCCACACACCGTCAGGTGGCTTGCGGAGTATGGATGTAGATGTAGATGTAGAGGGTAAGAACAGGAAGAATACATAAAAGCTAATGATGAAGTAAGAGCTACAATGAGAGTAAATGAAACAGTGATAGAACTGAAAGATAATCATTAATGTGCTATGGGTATTTCTTCAATTGTTGAGAATGCCAGACCACTGGTGGTCAAAGAAAATTTTTCAAGGGAAACCTCCTTGCAGATGCAAACACAGAAAGACCTAAAGTTGAAAAACTAGCATAGGCTACCACAGAGTGTTGTAAGTATAGGGCACGCTAGTTTTCCTAGTAACCTTGGTCACTTAAAATCGAAACCGCGTTAGGTGTGTTGATTACATATTGTGCGTTGCCTCATTTCGATCGCTTTTGGGATAGGCAAAATCATGTGAACACCTGTATCTACTTGGAAATGGTTTACTCTTCTTGGAATACTGGCGTATAATGAGTGTATAGTCTCTAGTGGAATGTTATGCTACTCTTCTATCAGAACCTCTTCTAACTCCTGTAGTGACGAGGGAGGCGGAAACCTGCTCCGAGTCTGCGCTCCAATACCACCTACAAGGGTTCAATAATGTTCAAGTCTAGGGACTGTGCTGGTCAGGGAAGACGCTACAGTTCAGTTGCAAGCTCCTCATACCACGATTGTATTGTCCTGTCTGTGTGAATGGGTGCATTATCGTCCTGAAGTATGGCATCATTGTTGAGGAACAACATTTGAATCATAGAGTGCACCTGATCACCTAAAATGTTCACATAATCGTTGGCTATAACACGGCCTATGAAAGTAACGATGGGACCAGCGGAATACCATGATATGGCTGCCCACACCATCACACTTCCATGATTAACCGTTGGGATCAAGCAATCAGGATTGTAGGCTTCTTTTGGCGTTCTCTACACGTAAACAAGACTCGATGTTGGAAATAACCAAAACGTTGACTCGTCGGACCATATGGTGTGTTTCCATTGATAAACCGTCCAAGATTTATGCTCTGACACCATGTTTTATGCATCTTTGCGTTGGTTGTCGTCTTTAATGGTTTCGGTACAGCAGCTCGTCCATGAATATTCGCTTTATGGAGTTCTCGTCGGACAGTGTCGATAGATACGGGGTCTCGAAGATGACTATTGAGCTCTGCAGTCTCTTTAGCCAACGTACTTTTGTGTTTCTTTCACACAATTCGTGTTAGCGTACAACAGTCTCTGTCCATTAGTTTTGATTTGCGACCACTATTACGTTTACACGATGACGTCTTCCCATGTTTTGTGTAGGCTATCACGACTATTGAAAAAGTTGGTCTTGAAACATTCAATAAGTTGGCTGTCTTGGTTACTGATGCTCCAGCTATTTGAAACCCCATAATCTGCCTTCTTTGGAACTGTGTTAGGTCTTTCATTGCACGTCGACCTCGGCCTCTTAATGCAAATACAAAGTGTGCGCTACTCGTAAACAACCTGCGCTGATGCCTAGTCAGTACTAAACACGCATAGTACAGCGCGGCACGTGCCTTACCTGCACTGTTGACAGTCAAACACAACCATCCCATTACTACCACCGTCCACGTTATTTTGCCCGTCCCCTGCACGTCATCAGAGTCTTACTAGATTTCTCTAGAAACTGAGAGCCGTGAACCGTCCCGAAACTGAGTGTGGATGTACAAAGGACCAAATAACCTTTGGAACTTCTTTCTTCTACATGAGTTATCCTGCGTCTGTCACGTAAAAATAAACAGTATTTATAGCAAAATTGAAACTGTCATTGTGTAACTCAAATTTTGTTCGAAAATTGTTAATTTTAACCTGAAACAGTGAAATATTGTAGTTAAAATAAAAAAAATACAGATATATCATACAAGTCTAGAAACGCAATTTCCTCAAAAATAAAAAGTTAACTTAGAAAAAAGAACAGAAAAATACACTCCTGGAAATTGAAATAAGAACACCGTGAATTCATTGTCCCAGGAAGGGGAAACTTTATTGACACATTCCTGGGGTCAGATACATCACATGATCACACTGACAGAACCACAGGCACATAGACACAGGCAACAGAGCATGCACAATGTCGGCACTAGTACAGTGTATATCCACCTTTCGCAGCAATGCAGGCTGCTATTCTCCCATGGAGACGATCGTAGAGATGCTGGATGTAGTCCTGTGGAACGGCTTGCCATGCCATTTCCACCTGGCGCCTCAGTTGGACCAGCGTTCGTGCTGGACGTGCAGACCGCGTGAGACGACGCTTCATCCAGTCCCAAACATGCTCAATGGGGGACAGATCCGGAGATCTTGCTGGCCAGGGTAGTTGACTTACACCTTCTAGAGCACGTTGGGTGGCACGGGATACATGCGGACGTGCATTGTCCTGTTGGAACAGCAAGTTCCCTTGCCGGTCTAGGAATGGTAGAACGATGGGTTCGATGACGGTTTGGATGTACCGTGCACTATTCAGTGTCCCCTCGACGATCACCAGTGGTGTACGGCCAGTGTAGGAGATCGCTCCCCACACCATGATGCCGGGTGTTGGCCCTGTGTGCCTCGGTCGTATGCAGTCCTGATTGTGGCGCTCACCTGCACGGCGCCAAACACGCATACGACCATCATTGGCACCAAGGCAGAAGCGACTCTCATCGCTGAAGACGACACGTCTCCATTCGTCCCTCCATTCACGCCTGTCGCGACACCACTGGGGGCGGGCTGCACGATGTTGGGGCGTGAGCGGAAGACGGCCTAACGGTGTGCGGGACCGTAGCCCAGCTTCATGGAGACGGTTGCGAATGGTCCTCGCCGATACCCCAGGAGCAACAGTGTCCCTAATTTGCTGGGAAGTCGCGGTGCGGTCCCCTACGGCACTGCGTAGGATCCTACGGTCTTGGCGTGCATCCGTGCGTCGCTGCGGTCCGGTCCCAGGTCGACGGGCACGTGCACCTTCCGCCGACCACTGGCGACAACATCGATGTACTGTGGAGACCTCACGCCCCACGTGTTGAGCAATTCGGCGGTACGTCCACCCGGCCTCCCGCATGCCCACTATACGCCCTCGCTCAAAGTCCGTCAACTGCACATACGGTTCACGTCCACGCTGTCGCGGCATGCTACCAGTGTTAAAGACTGCGATGGAGCTCCGTATGCCACGGCAAACTGGCTGACACTGACGGCGGCGGTGCACAAATGCTGCGCAGCTAGCGCCATTCGACGGCCAACACCGCGGTTCCTGGTGTGTCCGCTGTGCCGTGCGTGTGATCATTGCTTGTACAGTCCTCTCGCAGTGTCCGGAGCAAGTATGGTGGGTCTGACACACCGGTGTCAATGTGTTCTTTTTTCCATTTCCAGGAGTGTATATCAAACATCGCTTCAGTACTTCGTCGAGTTTACATAAAATTGTTTCTGTTATTGCCACATTACTTCCGCACTTATCAATTATAACAGGAAACTCTGGCATTTGTTCATGATGAAGAACATTCTCTTGAGCACAAAAACGACAATAACAAATTCATACATTTCTTTTTGCATTCCTGCTTGTAAACTGTGCTTGAATCAAAAGTAATTGTTTTGGTTACGCAAAGGCGCAGAAGTTACGTGAGCAACTAATTACTTTACTTATAAAACGCAATTTATGTTTTGTAAAGATATTAAATATACTGAGGAGTAACACTGAACGGTGTGCGGGTCTAATTATGTTCGAAACAAACAAATAAAACACAAAGAGAAGTCCTTGTCTCCCAGTTCCCCTCTCATTTGTGTTTCTTTTCCCATCAGTGCTGCTCATACTACCAAAAATCCTAAATTTACTTCGTCATTTATGTACTATACCGAAACTACCGAACCGTAGTTTCGTTAGAACGCAACTCTAGCAAGATCACATCAACAAAATAATGGTGTACGCAAGGAGGATGCCCTGAACAGAGAGACTTGGCAGAATGTAACTGGAATACAGAAACTGTTTTTAGCAATTGATTTTTATGTTAATTATTCCTGTAATAGTAATAAAAGTAAACAATTGGCATAATATAATAAAAACTATGTTACGTATAACTAATGTGTAACACCAAATGAAAATTTGTAAAGAGAAGGGAAGGAGAAAAGAAGAAATGGAAAAATCGTGGAATTACATCGCGCATCTTTTAACATGAGTTCGTCTTTTTCGTTTCTATGTCTTTATGTTAGCAACACTATTAAAACACACTGATTATGTCGTCTTAGAGACGAGAAGATACGGAATTTGAACTGCAAGACAGCTGAAATTTGACGTAAAGGTGTAATATCTTTAGCTAAGATTAGAGTTGCTGTTCAAAATTCTGCTCAGCGAGGAATCTAGAACGACGTGTATACTTATCTTTAACATAAAATTGTAACCATAATTAAAAATTTTCGTACGAAAACTATTCTTACGAGAAGAAACCACACATTACTACATCATATTCCAGTTTTCAGGTATCTCCCAACAGAACATTTTAAATCAGATTGTTTATGCAGTGGTTTATTTTTATATTCATTGTGTTGACTTTATCCTACAGCTGTCTTGAAATGATTGACCTTACATAAAATTCGTTGTTAGTTGCGTCCATCTTCATTGACTGACGGTGTTTATGGCTTCGATTGCTCCCTAGCGTTCTCTGTTTTATGCACACCATCTCGTTTGTGCCGTGGCTTGAGTTGTCAGCCCTTTTGCGGCTGGCCTTGCGGTCCTTTGAGCATCTCACTCAGCGGAGCGGCAAATTTAATGAGCAGGCAGCCGTCCCTATTTATAACGGAAGAGGGCACGTGGCTACACGACCGGCCATCGCTCAACTTTATTGACTTACAGCGTGTTTGGAGAAGCTAGCTGCTCGACGTAGTGCACTTACTCAACGCTAGATGGCAGCAGAAGACATGGCAGTGTAGACCCTCTGTCTCAGCAGAAAACAAATTGCGCGGCGCCCGCTAGGTGGTGCAGGCGTTAGGTTTCAAGCCAAGATCGTGTTAACTAACTTGAGCTTCTAATTTAAAGTCAGTGCTGCAACAATAATATAGTTCTGGCTTAGTTGACTTTTAATGTTCCTTAGCTATTTAAGATTTCTGAATGCGAAATCGAAAAAATCAACTGGTAAAAGGCTTTCCATCAGCGCCTTTATTTTTCGTTCTCATACGCGTGCTGCCAATGAGACCTATAACACGCGCAATTTTTTTTTTTTTCCCAGTCACCGCTTGTGTCAGGACCCCGTCATCAGCGATACGTTAGAAACCAAGCTTGCTTCTTCCATACGGTTTTCCTGCCCTTTACATACATTAAATATCACTATAATTGCATGTATCTGATTACCATATGCCATGGCGATAAGTATGCGACTACAAAATCAGATTTTGACTGGAAAATTGTGAAATGTCTAGCTAATACTACAAACCGTAATGGCATGGCCATTCACTATAGAGTGTTCGTACAATTGAATGTGCAAAGCAATGATATTCGCAATAGTATTAATTTTACAAGTGATTGGCCCAGTAAGCAGCTGGAGGTAAATAGCTCCATCGGCACTCCAGCTCCTGCAAAATTCGAGAGTGTTGTCATTTCCTGTGATCTGGGCAAAATCCTATCATGTGCAATCCCGTTAGGCATAAACATGTTGTTCCATTTGCAATGGTCGACAGTGTCATCTCTTACCAAACGAAAATAGAGGTTCACAGTTACAGATGATGCGACAGAAAAAGGCTGAATTTGAAGTGGACAAATGTTCAATGTGATGTCCCGAAAGTTTCAGGTCGTGGCTGTTTGCTGTTCTTGACATAGATAAATTACTCGTCTAGGAGACTGAATAACTCTGCAAAACGTGTTATGTTTGCTGATGACTTAATTATGCTGATAAAGGGCCCAACCTCATCCATGCCAGACACAGCCAGGTGAACAATGGAACAGACTTACAACTGCTACAAAGCTAACAGCTCAACCTTTAATCTTCCAAAGTCTCATATTATGCAATACCAAACAAAGAAAATAGCTTGCGCGTTCTATAAGTAGAGCTGAACGTCGCACACTGCACGAGACTTCCTGTGTAAACTTCCTGTGCATCCAGATGAATAATGCAGCTAGGTGGTTACAGCATGAGGCTAAACTAAAAGCTCAGTTTTTCCCGCTTTACACTTAGAAGTGTCTTGCTCTACGTTGGCTGGCATACAGTATTCCTGGCACACTTCCCTCATTATCGACGGAAGGCTTAATGTTGTGGAGAAACGCAGCAAAGGTGCATAAAGTATTTGTTCTACGCGAATGTGCAACATCTTCGTCGACATCTGCAGCTACAATTCACAATTAAGTGCATCGAACCACCTTCAAGCTATCCCTCAACCATTCAAGCTCAAATAGTGAGCGGGAAACACGAACACTTGAATCTTTCCATGCAATCTCTGGTTTTTTTTTTCTTCTTCTTCTTTTTCGCCCTATGTAGGTGGGCGCCAACAAAATGTTTTCGCACACGGAGGAGAATGTAGGTGATTGAAATTTCTTGAGGAGGTTCCGCCGCAACTTAAAACGCCTTTCATTCCATGTAGGCTTTCACGGCCGGCGTCTTTATCAGTAAACTCTTCCGGGCTAAGTTGCCGTGGTCGATCTGTAGAACTTCTTCTTCCTGACGTTTCGTTCTCAACTGCGGAGAACATCTTCCGAGGTGAGTCGACGACTGGCTGCTAGGAGCTGGGGCCGCCGCTTATATAGAGATCGTAGGGGGCGCCACCACACGTCACATGGCGTCGATGTGCAGCTATCTCTGGCTATCGTCTGTTCTCTCGATTGCAGGCAATCGATTGTCACGTGATTGATGCAACGTCGACCGCCATATCTTATCCAATTTTAATCCTTCTTCTTTACGATTAAAATTGTATTGATGTTTGTGGATTTCAATTGCCTCTCTATACATACGAGTATAATAGTGCGACGTCGCACTATTATGCACGTATGTATAGAGAGGCAATTGAAATCCACAAACATCAATACAATTTTAATCGTAAAGAAGAAGGATTAAAATTGGATAAGATATGGCGGTCGACGTTGCATCAATCACGTGACAATCGATTGCCTGCAATCGAGAGAACAGACGATAGCCAGAGATAGCTGCACATCGACGCCATGTGACGTGTGGTGGCGCCCCCTACGATCTCTATATAAGCGGCGGCCCCAGCTCCTAGCAGCCAGTCGTCGACTCACCTCGGAAGATGTTCTCCGCAGTTGAGAACGAAACGTCAGGGAGAAGAAGTTCTACAGATCGACCACGGCAACTTAGCCCGGAAGAGTTTACTGATTAAAACGCCTTTGTTTTAAAGATTGGCACGCCAATTCGCATATCACATCCGTGGCACCCTCTCCCCTATTTCGCGATAATACGAATCGAGCTGCCCTTCTTTGAACTTTTTAGACGTACTCCATCAACTGTATCTGATGCGTGTCCCACATTGCACAGCAGTACTCCAGAAGAGGACGGACAAACGTAGTGTAGGCAGTCTCTTTAGTAAACCTGTTGCATTTTATAAGTGGTCTGCCAATAAATCAGAGTCTTTATTTCGCTTGTCACACAACATTATCTGTGTGGTCGTTACAATTGAAGTAATTCGTAACCGTAAGTACTTAGACGAATCACAGCATTTCGATTTGCGGGATTTAACGCGTAACCGAAATTTAGTGCATTCTTTTCAGTGCTTATGTAAAAGACTTCACAGTTTTCATAAATTAGACTCAACTGTCACTTTTCGCACCATACAGATATAAGAATTTATATAAAATTTATACCCAGACATGTTGCTGATGCCAGGGGTCTTGATTTTATTAGACTTACGTGGAAATACATAATCTCCATAATGGTATTCGTGTTAATAACTAGAATGAAGTTCTGATGAAATGTGAAATTCGCAACTGCAATTCTACAGGTTAAAATAATTTCCAAATAGTCTATGCATCCCTATCTATGGCTCAGACTGGAGTTTCATAGTCTGGTGCAAAAGTCTATAAGTTGCCGACATGTAAGAAGAAGTAAACTGACAAACTCCAGATATTCATAAACAAAGTGAAACAATACCTTATTTCCACACTTTTACGACTTAACAGAACATTTTGGTAAATGGGTGCAGCTTCTGCTTAACAGTAATGTTTATATCACACAAATGTCGCAATTGCCAGTATATACACAGGTGCCAGTGTTCTGTGTAAAGTTTTGTTACGACTTTGTGTCAAATATTAGATGAAAACAGTTGCTAAAGAAAGCAGGAGGGGCAATGATGAGGTTTTTCCAAAAATTCTGAAGGTATTAGGAATTGAATACGGGGAGCGAAAAGTTATCTACAAGTCTTACAGAAATCAGGCATCAGTTAGAAGAGCTGAAGGTCATAAAAGGGAAACAGTGGCTGAGAAGGGAGTGACATAGGGTTGTAGCCTATCCAAGATGTTATTGAATATGTACAACGTGCAAGCTGTGAAGGAAACCAAAGAGAAATTCGAGAGAGGACTAAAGTTTAGAGAGACGAAGGAAAAGCCTAGATGTTTGCCAGGGACATTTTAATTCTGTCACAGACGGTAATTACTTGCAAAAGCAGCTGAACAGAATGGATTATTACATGAATATCAACAAAAGTAAAACAACGGTAATGGATGGTTGTCCAATTAAGTCAGGCGATGCTGACTGTCTTACATTAGGAAATGAGACAATAAAAGTAGTCGTCGAGGTCTGGTACCTGGGTAGAAAAATAACTGACGATGACCGAACTGCACAAAATACAAAATGCAGATTGGCAAAAGTAAGAAATGAGAAATATATCTAAAAATGAGGACCTTTTTAACACAGAACATAAATTTAATGTTGGAAGTCGTTTCTGAAGGTAATTGTCGGGAGGGTAGCTTGTATGGATTTGAATCATCGATGATAAACAGCTGAGATGAGAAGTGAATAGGAGCTTTTGAAATGTGCGTTTACAAAGGCACAGTGAGGATCAGATGGATGGGTCGAATAACTAACGAGGAAGTACTAAATCGAATTAGTTTAAAAAAATTTAAGGCGCAACATGACTGAAAGAAGCGATCAGTTCATTGGACGCATCCTCATGCCTGAATCAATAATTAGTTTGGTAATAGAAGAAAGTGTGGGGGCATGGGGGTTAAAAATTGTAGAAGGAGACCAAGGTACGAATACACCGAGCGGGTTCAAATGGATGTAGGTTGCGGCGGTTACAATGAGATAAAGAGGATTGCACAGGATAGACATATGTAGAGTCTTGAGAAAACAACGTACATCGAGTGAAGATAAGAGCAGTGGCTCGTTGCTGTTATCTTCTCTGCTAGAATCAACCTGTATTTTGTACACAGCCACGATCTCAAAATATCAGTTTTCGACAAAATAGCGACATACGAGGGGCGTTTGAAAAGTCTGTGCAAAAATAAAAACTACTTACGTGTGTGGGGTAAACCTCTTTTATTTTTAGACATAGTCTCCTTTTAGAGTTATACGCTTCATTCAAAGCTGTTATATTTTTTGATCCCTTCCGAATAATAGGATTTGTCCAAGTCAGCAAAATAGCTATTAGTTGCTGCAATCATCTCCTCGTTTGAATAAAATCTTTGTCCGTTCAGCCATTTCTTTAAATTGAGGAACAAACAGTAGTCCAAGGGAGCCAAGTCTGGAGAATAGGGGGGATGTGAAACGAGTTGGAATCCTATTTCCATTAATTTTCCAACCACAACTGCTGAGGTGTGTGCTGGTGCATTGTCGTGATGGAAAAGGACTTTTTTGCGGTCCAATCGCCAGCGTTATTTTTGCAGCTCGGGTTTCAAATGGTCCAATAACGATGAATAATCTGCACCTGCAATAGTTTTACCCTTTTCCAGATAGTCGATGAGGATTATCCCTTGCGAATCCAAAAAGACAGTCGCTATAGCCTTTCCGGCCGAAGGAATTGTCTTCTCCTATTTTGGTGCTGATTCCCCCTTGGTAACCCATTGTTAAGACTGTTGTTTGGTCTCAGGAGTATAATAATGTACCCATGTTTCATCCACAGTGACGACGCGACGCTTAAAGTCCTGCGGATTCTTCCTGAACAGCTGCAAACCATGCTTGCAACACTTCACACGATTCCGTTTTTGGTCAAGCGTGAGCAATCACGGAACCCATCTTGCGGATAGCTTTCTCATGTCCAAATGTTCATGGATAATATTATGTACCCGTAAGTTCGAGATGCCCACAGCACTAGCAATCTCATGCACCTTATCTCATCTATCATCCATCACCATATCATGGATTTTATCAATGATTTCTGTAGTCGTAACCTCCACAGGGCGTCCAGAACGTTGAGCAACAGTTGTGCCCACATGGCCACTCCGAAAATCTTGAAACCACTTATAAAATGTTCTACTCGAAGGCGCAGAGTCACCGTAATGTTTAGGAAGCTTCTCTTTAGCCTCCTGAGGCGTATTGCCTTTCATTAAGTAATGTTTAATCACCACACGAAATTCTTTTTCGTCCTTTTTTTGATATCACTCGACTTCCTTGATTCACACGAATGCCAAACACAAAGAAATAGACCAATATAGCTGAAACTTGGTGTGCGTTCTTTCCAAAGATGCTGCTAACTAAACATGACCTCGATACGCGCCGGTGGTGCCATCGCTCGGACTTTGCACGGACTTTTCAAACGCCCCTCGTGCATAATTTTGCAGCGAACGTATACTGTATGTTCATAATGTAATGCACAAGGGCCAGTAACTTTAATGTGACCACCGCCTGTGCTCGACGTCAACATATAATAACCAATCACAGACGGCAGGTGGCAGCACTAGCAGTGGACGGTACAAAGCGTGTTTGGGGGTGGGGGACGCGGAAAACAATGAAGTCGTCTTGGCAATGCGGAAACGGAGCGATTTATCTGACTCCAAAAGGGCGTAATCATCAACTTTCGGACCAAGGGTGGAAGCACTTCCAGCACTTCCGAAACGGCAGAGTTTGCAACTGTTTACATACAGCTGTGGTTGAAGTATACCGTGCATGGCAAAATGCCGCTATCTAAAACCGGTACCGAAACAACAGTGGTGCAGCACAGGACAAACGGAAGAACGCCGGTTGCAGAGATGTGTACGGGCGAACAGACGTGCGAGTGTTGAGCAACTGACCGCCCATATGAATCAAGAGGCTGCCAGTAGTGGCTCCTTAACCACTTTCAGTGAACGTTGCTGTATACAGGGTGTTACAAAAAGGTACGGCCAAACTTCCAGGAAACATTTCTCACACACAAAGAAAGAAAATATGTTATGTGGACATGCGTCCGGAAACGCTTACTTTCCATGTTAGAGACCATTTTATTACTTCTCTTCAAATCACATGAATCATGGAATGGAAACACACAGCAACAGAACGTACCAGCGTGACTTCAAACACTTTGTTACAGGAGATGTTCAAAATGTCCTCCGTTAGCGAGGATACATGCATCCACCCTCCGTCGCATGGAATCCCTGATTCGCTGATGCAGCCCTGGAGAATGGCGTATTGTATCACAGCCGTCCACAATACGAGCACGAAGAGTCTCTACATTTGGTACCGGGGTTGCGTAGACAAGAGCTTTCAAATGCCCCCATAAATGAAAGTCAAGAGGGTTGAGGTCAGGAGAGCGTGGAGGCCACGGAATTGGTCCGCCCCTACCAATCCATCGGTCACCGAATCTGTTGTTGACAAGCTTACGAACACTTCGACTGAAATGTCCAGGAGCTCCATCGTGCATGAACCACATGTTGTGTCGTACTTGTAAAGGCACATGTTCTAGCAGCACAAGTAGAGTATCCCATATGAAATCATGGCGGTGAATCGAGGAAGTACAGTACATATACAGTACATACTGACGAAACTAAAACGATCTCTAACATGGAAAGTAAGCGTTTCTGGACACATGTCCACATAACATATTTTCTATCTTTGTGTGTGAGGAATGTTTCCTGAAAGTTTGGCCGTACCTTTTTGTAACACCCTGTATGTGCCTCCACAGCAGGGGCCGTATTCATGCACCCAAGCTGATTACTGTTCATCGACGACGAAGGCTGGAATTTACACCACAACTGGACATCCACTGAGTGCCGACAGCTAGTCTTCTCAGACGAATCACGTTTTATGCTCCATCGAACAGATGTCCATTTGTGTGTACGGTGTGAAACGTATGAAAGGAAAGGGATCCGGCTGGAGGAGGGAGCATTATGGTCTGGGGAATGCTTTAGTGGAATTCGCTGGGTCACTTCGACATTCCATTCTGGAAGGCACGATGGATTAACTCAAGTAACCAACTATCCTTGGGGACCATATCCATTCTGATAATCAATTCGTTTTTCCTCGGTACGATGGCCGTCACCGACAGGACAATGCAACGTGTCAGGCAGCTTGCAATGCACGTGCGGGTTTCGAAGATCAGCAGAATAAGTTTGCTGTACTCCCCCGACCATCAGACTTCCCGGATTGGATCCCTACCAAGAACCTGCGGGACTGCGTCGACCGGGCTGTTCTCGCCATGGATCCTCAACCGAGAAACCTACCGTAGCTGGCCACAGCACTGGAGACGGCGCACTTCTACACCTCTGTCGGTACCTTCCAGAACCTCATTGACTCCGTTACTGCACGTCTCGCTGATGTGCGCGCTGCAAAAGGTGGTTATTTGGGTTTTTGACAGATGGTCACATTAATGTGTCTGGGCAGTAAATACATAATTTCCATAATTACTCGTCTGAACAGATTAGCGCTAGTCATAGTGAGCCGTGCTCTCTCTCGACTGTGCGTTTTCGTAAACTTCGCTGTCTATCTGCGTTTGGTTTCCCGCCCTTGTTGCAGTTACGTTGTGGTTCTTCTTCCTTCTACGTGTAGAAGCAGTGATGTGTATCGATATTTGCGCCGTGTACCATCTTTGGTTTGGTGCATATACCGGGTGATCAAAAAGTCAGTATAAATTTGAAAACTTAATAAACCACGGAATAATGTAGATAGAGAGGTAAAAATTGACACACACGCTTGGAATGACGTGGGGTTTTATTAGAACCAAACAAAAAAAAAAACGTTCACAAAATGTCCGACAGATGCGCGTCGTTTAGTGATGAGCATGTGCTCAGCCGCCACTTTCGTCATGCTTGGCCTCTCAGGTCCGTGCGATTATTGGCTTCGGGGTTACCTGAAGTCGCAAGTGTATCGTGATCAACCGACATCTCTAGGATGCTGAAAGACAACATCCGACGCCAATGCCTCACCATAACTCCGGACATGCTTTACAGTGCTGTTCACAACATTCTTCACTTAAAACTACCGGGCTTGATAGGCCGTGGTCGAAATATAAAACTGTCTCCTGACGTTTCGTCTCCGACTGCGGGAGACATCCTTGGAAGTAAAACGGCGAACTGCTTTTATATTCGCCGTTTTACCTCCGAGGATGTCTCCCGCAGTCGGAGACGAAACGCCAGGAGAGAGTTTTATACTTCGACCACGGCCAATCAGCCCGGAAGTTTTAACTGAAGACAATACTGGCCGTGAAAGTTCACATTGTATGTTCACAACATTATTCCTCGACTACAGATATTGTTGAGGAATGATGGTGGACATATTGAGCATTTCCTGTAACGAACATCATCTTTGCATTGTCTTACTTTGTTATGCTAATTATTGCTATTCTTATCAATGAAGCGCCATCTGTCGGAAATTTTTTGAAATTTTTTGTTTTTTGTTTTAATAAAACCCCATGTCATTCCAAGCATGTGTGTCAATTTGTACTTCTCTATCTACGTTATTCCGTGATTTATTCAGTTTTCAAATTGCGCAGTGTCGGAGCGTGTGTGGAGCTGACCGATCGCCACGAGTTCCGTGGTTCACCGACCCAGGACGTCAAAGTTGAGTAGTGGTTTCAACTAGCCAAGCCACGTCTATTCATGTTGTGGTGGTTCGCTTCGGTGGTTTTCTGTTGGGGAGGTTTTCCGGTGAGCAACACCGAGTGGTTCTACTGCTAAGATTTAGCCGCCATGCGGTGCAATTAACTATTTTGGTCGACTACGATTTGAGTGCAGCAGTGGAATTTTCTGCCTTGTGGCCGTTAGTGTTCTTGTTACCTGCTCTGGGCACTGACGTAAATTCAGGTAGTGTTCTTTTGAGCGAAGTTAACTATTACCGTGTTTCAAATTCAAATGTAGCAGCGGAATTTTCTGCCTAGTGGCCGTTAGTGTTCTGGTTACCTGCCCTGGCCACTAACGTAATTTCAGGCAGCGTCCTTTCCTCGCCTGTTGTCGCTGTCCAACATGGTGTGTAACTTTGACAGCTAATACACACTCCATTGTGGATTATCGCGTTTGTAACATTTCCGGTTTTAGTTCTGATTGACGGGAACCAAAGTCGTTGTGTCGGTCGGTCCGTGGCTGTCCCCTGGTCGGGTTCCGACGCATCAAGTATAGTTGGGCTCACCACCTGTCCACGTAAGTGAACGAGGGCAGACCGACCTCCCTGGAGGCCTTTTGAGTGCCATCGGTGTTTAATTATCTGTTGTCAGCTATTTTAAATTTTAGGCTTATGGTTTTTTGTTTTGTTTCTTAAAATTTTGCAAAATTTATTTTTAAATTTATCTTTCAAGCTTAAACACTGCGGCCTTCTGCCTTTAAAGATTATGGTAAAAATTTTTAAAATTTTGAAGATTAATTGTGGCCCTCAGCCTTTGATATTGCACCTTGCATATGTTGCTTCTTTAAATTATTTTATTGGCATCTTAATTGCATTTTTATCTTGTTGATTTTTAAGATTTCTTGTTGTTAAACATGCTGGCTTTCTGCCTTTAAAGGTCTATGGTAATATATTCTGAAGTTTTGAAATTTAATTGTGGCCCTCAGCCATTTGTGCTGCGCCTTGCATATGTTGCCTTTTGGGTTTTAAGTTATTTTATTGCTATCTTAATTGAATTTTTGATTTTTTAAAGATTTCTTGTTGGCCTTCTGCCTTTAAAGGTCTATGGTAATATATTTTAAAATTCTGGAATTTAATTGTGGCCATCAGCCATTTGTATTGCACTATGCGTATGTATTTTTTAAATTATTTTATTGCGATCTTAATTGGATTTTTATCTTGTTAAGATTTCTGGTTGGAGGCCTTCAGCCGAGAAAGAGTTGCATTCGGTAAAGATTCGGCTATGTGCCGCTTTAGTTGGAAAGATTATTAAATTACAATAAATGAGAAGTAGAAGCAGAAACTGACCTCGAACCTTGGCCCTTTCCACAATCCTGTTACCTGTTCTGCCCAGCAGGTTTAGCGGGCGTATCACATAGTTTGTTGTTGGTATAGCTTGACTTGTTGCAAAATCCCTAAAGGCTCTCCTGTATGTTGTGATTTACAGAATATCATGTCGCGACTGGATGAATGTATGACTACTAAGGTGCTTAGTGTGTGGCACTCACCTGGTGCAGGTCGAAGAAGAGGACCTCCTTCATGAAGAGCGGCAGGTTGACGGCGAGCGTGACGAAGCCCCACGAGTAGCAGAAGTGCGCCACTAGGTAGGCCATCACGGGGCCGGACCTCAGCACGGAGCCCCACGGTATACTGGGCGGCTGTCAACAGGTCAAGTTTTATGGAATGAGTTCCTGCAGAACGCAGCCAGCCGCAAATGCTACCATGACTAGATCAAAGCTCTCATGCCCATCTTCACTACACTGATGTGGCATACGTCATGCGATACCTCCTAATAACGTGTCGGACCTCCCTTTGTCTGACGTAGTGCGGCAATTCGACTCAACAAGTCGTTGGAAGTCCCTTGCAGAAACTGATCCATGCTGACTCTATACCTATACAGAACTGAGAAAGTGTTACCAGTGCAGGATTTTGCGTACATGCTGACCTCTCGATTATGTCCCATTAATATTCTATGGGATTCATGTCGGGCGATCTGGCTAGCCATATCTTTCGCTCCACCTGTCCAGAATTTTCTCCACACCAATTGCAAACAATTTGGCCAAATGACAGGACACATTGCCATCCATAAAAATTCCGGCGTCGCTTAGCAACATGAAGTCCGTCAATGGCTGCAGATCGTCTCCAAGTAGCCGAACATAACAATTCTCAGTCAACACCGGTTCAGTTTTATCAGAGGACCAAGCTCATTACAAGCAAACGCAGCCCATACCTTTATGTAGTCCCACCAGCTTACACAGTTCCTTGTTGACAACTTTGGTCTATGGGTTCGCGCGGTCTGCGCCACACTCGAACCCTGCCATCAGTTCTTACAAATGAAGTAGGGACGCATCTGATCAACCCACGATTTTCTAGCCCTCTGCGGTCCAATCGATACGGTCATAAGCCCAGAACAGGCGCTGCAGGCGATGTCGTGCTGTTAGCAAAGTCATCGCGTCGGTCGTCTGCTGCCATAGCCTATTAACGCCAGATTTCGCCGCACTGTCCTGATGGACCCGTTCATCGCACTCCCACATTGACTTCTGCTGACTGTTAACACTGACAACTGTACGTGTACGCCGCTGCTGTCGGTCGTTAAGTGAAGTCTGTCGACCACTGCGTCGTCCACGGTGAGAGAAATTACCTTAAATTTTACGTTCTCGGCACCCTCTTGACAATATTGATCTCCAAATATTGAATTCCCTAACGATTTACGAAATGGAATGTCCCATGCTTCTATCTCCAACTACCATTCCGCTTTCGAAGTCTGTTAATTCCCGTCGTGCGGCCATAATAGTGTTGGAAACCTTTTCACATGAGTTACCTGAGTACAAATGACATGTCAGCCAATGCACTGCCCTTTTATACCTTGTGTACGCGACACTACCGCCATCTATACATGCCCATGACTTTTGTCAGCTTAGTGTATCACACGCGTCAGCAGCATTTCATCTGGTATGTAATTTGTTCTAGTGAAGAGTATTCTTTCTATTCTCTTTACTTCTGTCCAAATATTGCGCCATCGCCCCATAAATTAATTGCGCGTTACGAGTAGGTGGCATTAGCGCGACATTCGGAAGTTCCACAAATCATATTTCTTGGAGCAGTAAAAGGCCTTATCTAATATTATCCATTACGGATACATGTGACGTAACGGTTGTTAAGGTCTTCGCTAACACACTGAAGTGCCAAAGAAACTGGTATAGGCATGTGTTTTCAAATACAGGGATATGTAAACAGGCAGAATACGGCGCTGCGATTGCCAAAGCCTATATAAGACGACAAGTGTCTGGCGCAGTTGTTAGATCGGTTACTACTGCTACAATGGTAGGTTATCGAGATATGGGTGAGTCTGAATGTGGTGTTGTAGTCGGCGCACGGGCGATGGGACACAGCATTTCCGCGGTAGCGATGAAGGGTGATTTTCCCGTCGACCACTTCACGAGTGTAGCGTTGATATCAGGAATCCGGTAAAATATCAAATCTCCAACATTGCTAGGACCGGAAAAAAGATCCTGCAAGAACGGGACCAACGACGTTTGAAGACAATCGTTCAACTTGACAGAAGAGCAACCCTTCCTCAAATTGCTACAGATTTCAATGCTGGGCCATCTACAACTGTCAGCGCGCGAACCATTCAACGAAACATCATCGATATGGACTTTCGGAGCCGAAGGCCCAGTCGTGTATCCTTTATGACTGCATTACACAAAGATTTACGCCCCGCCTGGGCCCATCAACACCGACTTTGGACTGTTGGTGACTAAAAAAATGTTTGCTTGTCGGACGAGTCTCATTAAAAAAAATGGCGTGTGACGAGGGCGTCCCGTCGGGTACCCCGCTCCCCTGGTGCAAGTCTTTCAGTTTGACGCCACGTCGGCGGGGATGAAGTGACGATGATTAGAACAGCACAACACCCAGTCCCTGAGCGGAGAAAATCTCCGACCCAGCCGGGAATCGAACCCGAGCCCTTAGGATTGACAGTCTGTCGCGCTGACCACTCAGCTACCGGTGGCAGACGTCTCGTTTCAAATTATGTCTAGCGGCTGGACTTGTACGTGTATGGAGCCAACTTCATGAATCCATGGACACTGCCTGTCAGCAGGGGACTTCAAGCTGTTGGAGGCTCTGTAATAGTGTGGGGCGTGTTCAGTTGGAGTGACATGGGACTCATGAAACGTCTATATACGACTCTGACATGTGACACGTACGCATGCATCCTGTCTGATCACTAACATCAATTAATGTCCATTGTGCATTCCGATGGACTTAGGCAATTCCAGGAGGACGATGCGACACCACACACATCCAGACCTGCTACAGTTTGGCTGCAGGTACACTGTTCTGAGTTTAAACACTTCCGCTGGCCACGAAACTCCTCAGACATGAACATTATTGAACATATCTTTGATGGCTTGCAACATGCTGTTCAGAAGAGATTCCTCACACTTGTGCTCTTACGGATTTATGGACAACCCTGCAGTATTCATGGTGTCAGTTGTCTCCAGCACTACTTCAGACATTAGTCGAGTCCATACCACGTCGTGCTTTGGCACTTTTGCGTGCTCGCGGCTGCCCTACACGGTATTAGGCATGTGTACCAGTTTCTTTGGCTGTTCAGAATAGTTGGTAGCATTCAACCGTATTTCAGGCCTACACAAAGCCCAACAATGCGTTTCGAGAGACAATTCTCTCATCATCAGATTGTACAACGAGCTCTTGAAGTTAAAGTGTTAAAAAAAATCTACGAACAATAATAGCTGCGGCGTTCATCATGTAAATTTTAATAAATGGACATGGGACTGTGGAGCCATGTCTTACATTAAAATAGTCGATATATGGCAGTGGTCGTCCCGTCTCACATCGCACACTGCACTGGCTCGCGTCCTACATTCATGCTGCGAGTTCCGAGAGTGTTAAGTTGGCGCTTCTGCAGAGGTCAGGCGGTTGTTGTGAACTGACATGTCCACTGTATTACTCTGTAACTGTAACTACTGGCTCAACTATAGCGCTGTTCTATTGGTCGCCTATTTTACCTCGTTTCATAAATCTACGATCTTCAGCATCCAGCTATTCCTCAAAGAGGTGACACAAATTTGTAATCATGTATCTGCTCTAAGATAATTCTACAAAGTCTCCAAGAAAGTTCATTTTGTTGCCTTTCATTTGTGCGTTCAGAATATTGTCATGCTTCTTTCACCACGACTGGTGATCGCTAATTCTTTTAGCAGGTCTGGTTTCCTCCCTTTATTTTCTACGTGCAAGATTTCCTTCTTCTTTTGTTCGTTTAAGGAGATAGCCTGTTTTATATATGTGATACGCAACAATTAATTTGTCCTATTTACTTGACCTGAGTGCATCAGTATGTTTCTTGTACCTGAGCTAAAAAGTTCTTCCTGTCTGTCCATCATGGGATACGTATTAAATTTTACAAACTTCAAATCTTTTGAATTTATATATCTTTTTACTGACATTGTGATTCAGATTGTGTCTCATTAGATTATTTGTCTGGAACGATATTTTAACGCTGTACGTTTTGAAAATGAGCTGTGTGTAGGTCTGAAATACTGTTGAATGTTACCACTTACTACTGCACGATGAAAGGGCGTAGGAGATCAGACTAAGGGACATTAGACGTTTCCTAAGAAAGTACATTCAAGAGGGTACAGTAGTATGAGCTGCCCGAGAAACGAATGGATACAGTAAGAGGAATACTATATAGGCCGTGTTATAGTAATAATAATAATAATAATATTTTTTATTATTATTTTGAGCTTTTTGTCATTACGGAGACTTATCTCCAAAATAATAATTTACTCGGAAATTACTATACAAAGAATAAACGATCTTAAACTATATTTTCAAAATATTCCTCCAGGTGTTTCGATCTTGTGTGTCCTCTTCCTCTGCGCCCATTCTCCTCATTGTGTGCTGTACATTTTGGTGCCAGGTGGTCATAGGTCGTCCTCTTAATCTCCTCCCATCCGGTTCCTACTCCAGTATCAATTTTGGTATTCTGGCTTCCTCCATTCGTCGTATGCCCGTACCACTGTAATTTTTTCCTATCCATTGCGTCATATATTATTTCTTTTATTTCCATTCTCCTTATTACTTCGGTGTTCCTTATCTTCTCTTTCCTGGAGGGACTTGACGATCTTCTCCAGAAGTCCATCTCTAGAGCTTGTAATTTTTTAATGTGTTTCAGGTTATTTGTCCACGTCTCCGTTCGATACCAAACCATACTCTCTAATATAGATTTGTACATTGAGTTTTTTGTTCTGCTCATTACCTTACTGCTCCATAAGACTGAGTTAACATCCCAATGACCTTCCGTCCGCTACTAATTCTTTTATCGATTTCTCTGATTTTCCCTCGATTTCTAAAATGGATCCCAAATAATAACATTAATAATAATAACTATAGTAGTAAGAAGAAGAGTGGTGATGGTGGCGGTAGGTGTAGAGCACCCAACAGCGAGGATATCAGTGCTCTTCCTAAACTCATTGGAGACGAATGTGTATTTTTTTATTTTATTACTTTTTAAAATTATACATCAAAAGCTAAAACATAAAATGTAATTCTCAAACACCCTGCTACATTCTCTCTCACTCGCACTCGCTCTTTCACACAGAAAATCAACAGACATATGCCTCAAATAATTCTATGGTTAAAAAACACAGATCATAACTACACAACAGCTAAAATAACGTAGCAACTGTGAGTGGTTGCGTAATAAAATGGAGGACTTATCCTGAAAACACATTAATGTCTTCTTCCTAAGAACATCATTACTGATATCGTTACAGTATTATTTCTATTAAAAATAAATTCTTTCACTTTTTGTATTTCCACAAGAGTTTCTCATAATGAGATATCTGGAAATACTAGCAAGCTCCTATGTTAGCCTGTATGAACGTGACACTCACACTGCCTGTCTGTTGCACTCACCTTTCCAGTCTCCTTGACGGCGACGGCGTTGAGGTACTCCCTCTCTTCTGCAGAGATGCGCGGATGCTCGTTCGCATTTTCGTATACCAGGAACCAGCACACCACAGAGCATACGAACCCAAAGGCGCCTGCAACAGTACAACAAAAACACCACTGATGGTAAACACCACAGTGAGATACTGTGCACATTGGAAGTACTATACGCGTCATTACGGGGACGCCTTTCGCCTATTGTAACGTACCCGAGGTTAGTTTACCATATTATATTACGAACTTATTGCAATGTGCACAGTGCTTTACGCGCAGTGTCTCCGTCGCCTCTTTCTTAGAGGTTATGTCGTTCGGGTTACAGTTCAGCAATTAGTAGTCCATGATAGCAGTGTAGTTACTGCACAGACAACAGTAATATTTATGTAAGCGCTGGTACGTCCAGCGTATAGATGCAGGGGGGATGCACAGTCTTCGGAAGAGACGGTGTAAACCTGAAAGGGGTGAGACGCGAGGAGATTGCTGTACAACAACTTCACTAGTCGTTTGATTTTAACACAGAAACGTCGCAGAGAGAACGAAAGGAATTTCGCCCAGATACTTCACGGTTTCAGGTACAGTAATATTTCATTCGTGATACTAGCAGTGATGAGGAGTTACGGTAGAATGCTGTTTACCTCTGGCTTGTTTACTGTTAATTCTGAGTAGTGTCAGGGCCATTTGGGTTTAAATAATAATTTTTGCTCTCTCTGCTGCTCATGTTACATACTCATGTTATGACATCTCATCTACAAATGGCGGAATCGCACAGACTGGTAAACTGACTGACCCTCTGATCACGAGGCGCCGCCATCATCCGGACGAAAGGAGGCGCTATTCTCTGCTGTAATTCGATTAAAATAAGTCTGTGTTTGACACAATATGTCAGTTGCGGTGGACGACGATGCCGGCCATATAGTCACCACTTCCACATCACGCAACCTGCTACACTGGCAAACACGACCCTACCTTTCGACTCGCAGAAACGTCAGTGACAGACTTTTGATTGGACTTTACGTAGGTATCTCTGTTTCAGTTACTCGTTGATGTACACAGAGTGAACCAGGAGTAAAGGTACATACTTTGAGGGATGGCAGTGTTGGTGATTTTAAACAAAAACTTCAGATATGCATGTACCTTCTTCTTAACAGTATCAGAGACATACAGCTGTTTGAAAATCACGGGCGTCAGTCGCATGTCCTTCTTCACCAGCACTCACATCTGAATACAGTGAAGGCGACATTAGGCTACGTAGTGTTGTCTTTACCAATGATTTCAGTGCGCACTTCACTTGCGCAATGTTATTGATGAGCAACTCATCAAAAAAATGGTTCTGAGCACTATGGGACTTAACAGCTATGGTCATCAGTCTCCTAGAACCTAGAACTATTTAAACCTAACTAACCTAAGGACATCACACAACACCCAGTCATCACGAGGCAGAGAAAATCCCTGACCCCGCCGGGAATCGAACCCGGGAACCCGGGCGCGGGAAGCGAGAACGCTACCGCACGACCACGAGCTGCGGACAGCAACTCATCGGTGTAGTTGTTTGAGATAACCGAACTTAATACAATACAGTATCTTGACTTCCTTCAAAATGTATTATCAGAATACTAGGAGGATATTCCTTTGGTGACACAACGGAGCTCCTGCACGACGGAGCTACTGCACATTCCTTGCGGTCAGTGGCACAGTATGTCACTGAAACCTGTCCTGGTCGCTAGATTGGTCACCGTTCAAATGATTCAAATGGCTCTGAGCACTATGGGACTCAACATCTTAGGTCATAAGTCCCCTAGAACTTAGAACTACTTAAACCTAACTAACCTAAGGACATCACACACACCCATGCCCGAGGCAGGATTCGAACCTGCGACCGTAGCAGTCCCGCGGTTCCGGACTGCAGCGCCAGAACCGCACGGCCACCGCGGCCGGCTTGGTCACCGTGGAGTCATTTCCTGGCCAACAAGATCACCCGATCTTACTCAGTTAAATTTCTGTTTGTAGGGTTGGCTTTAGAGCGAAGTCTACGAGCGCGAAGCCGATACAAAATCGTTCAAATGGCTCTTAGGACAATGGGACTTAACATCTGAGGCCATCAGTCACCTAGACTTAGAACTACGTAAACCTAACCAACTAACCTAAGAACATCACACACAGCCATGCCCGAGGCAGGATTGGAACCTGCGACCGCAAGAGCAACACGGTTCCGGACTGAAGCGCCTCGAACCGCGCAGCCAGGAGCGGATACAAAAGGAAGACCTTCTCGTTCGTGTTTTGCATGCATGTGCTCAAGTAAAGGACCGTACCAATGAGCTGAGACAGCAACACAGCAGCTATCTTCAAGAGCTGCAAAACGAATGGTGGTTGAAAGAGGATTTTTTGAACTTCGATTTTGAACAAATGTACACAATTAAACAAAACATTAGATTGCAATGTTTCATTTACTATTACCTGCATTGTTTCCATTAGCTTCCTCGGAAACTGTTAAGAAGAGGACATATGTTCATATGTCGGTTTTTGTTCACAATCACTAATACTATCACCCCTCAAAGCATGTACCTCCTGATTCGCCCGTTGTATAACAACGTACGAAAAACAACACTGTACAGATATCAATGCTATGAGCCAAGTCGAGAAATTTTGACCTCTAAGTACATGAAGTGGATGACTACACTGACGGAAATGGAATATGTTACAGTGTGAAGTACCTGTCCGAAATTCATCAGTCTTTATGGAGATGTTCATAATATAATGGGTATTCAGTAATTATGCTTTCATTCTATAAGGAACTGACTTCATTACTAACATCAGTATGAGGTGTGATATCCACAGGTACGATGCACTTTCGTATTCGTTGTGGTATGGAAGCAAATAGCCTCTGAATGTCATCTTTAGAAATTTCTTGCAATGTCTTAAAAACATGCTGTGTTAGTACGTGAAGGTGCCGGCTGGGAGTGGTATGGAAACATATATCTTTCTATCGCATCCCAGTTACACTATCTGCTCAAAAATATGCGAACAAATTTTGGAGGACATTAATAGGAATTCCCTCCACCGTTCGCCTTCATATAACTTTAATACATTTAATGTGGTGTGTCGGTGTCTAAAGAGGCCTACCACCCCAATCTGCCTCTGGAGCTGACACCAGAAGAGGCAGTTGGACGCAGAGGTCTTGAATGAAGTCGACTCATTCCAAAGGTGCTCAATTTGCTCAGTGGGGTTCTGATAGAGACTCTGGGCATGGCAATCCATTTCAGGAATGCAATTGTTCACAAACCATTTCTGCACGGAAGCTGCTTTATGACAGGTTTCATATCATGCTGTTATGGACAATCGTAGTCTCTGGATTCTTCACGCTGCTATAAACTACGTTCATTTCTTGCCAGATATAGCGTTTGTTTACACGAAGTAAGAAGTCCACTCACTGACCACGAAAAGCATCTCCATATCGTATCACCAAATCCTTCGTGCTTCACTGTCGCCGCTACACATGATAGCACGCAACGCCCTGCAGGCATTGGCCTAATGCGAAACCCATCCATCGGATTGCCACAGGGCATAGCGTGATTCATCTCTCCAGAACACTCACTTCAGCTCTACACTGTCCAGTGGCGTCGCTTTGTACAACTCCTGAAGCGTCGCGTAGTACTCACTGCTAAAATAAGTGTCTTACGAAGAACTGCTCAACCATCCTACTCCATTCTTTTGAACTTCTTAGGCCACAGTCATTGTAATAACTGGACAGTTGGTAGCACTTTGGAACTCACGAGTGATTCCACCCTCCACAATGTTTCACGTTAGCTGTGCATCAGTACATGAGGTCTGCCTGGTCTTCGTTAGCTGCGCTTATTCCTTGCGCCTCCACTTCACAATCGCATCACCGACAGTCGATTTAGGGAGCTTTAGAGCGGTTAAAATACCCCTGATAGATTTGTTACTGAGGTGAGAGCCAATGACTACTCCAGGTTCGAAGTCACTGAGCTCTCCTGACCTACCCATTCTGATGTTTTTGCTTCTCTACCGACAACACAGTACTGCTCAAAAACATTTGGAAGTCTTCCAAGTAGACTGTTTTTCACACCTGTCCAGTATATCTTGCATGATTGGTCTAGTTTGGCCTTACAGGCTATTTTTGGCCTTACAGGCCACCTTCAAGTGAACTAGATTTTGAAAATGGCCTGCCTGGCCTAACTTGGCCAATCGTGCAACATATAATAAATTCAATATTTGTGAAAAATAGTCAATGTAAAAAACTTCGAAATGTCCTTTAACAAATATATCCGCCATGAATAAGAAGATCGACAGTAATCCTGGTCTCACTTTACATTGGCGAGCCGGACTCTCGTGACATTCAGTGGTCAGTTCCACATTAAATAGGGGTGTCCAGATGCTTTTAATCAGATAGTGTATGTTCTGTGGCTGACAAATCAGGTGCCCAGGTGACCTGCACAGTCATCAAACCTTTTGTAGCTCTGCCTCGTGATGGCTGGGTGTTGTGTGCTGTCCTTAGGTTAGTTAGGTTTAAGTAGTTCTAAGTTCTAGGGGACTGATGACCACAGCTGTTAAGTCCCATAGTGCTCAGAGCCATTTGAACCATTTGAACCAAACCTTTTGTAGTGTGAACAGCAGTGTGCACACTTGCATTATCCAGCTGATAAATTGCACTTGGTATACTGGCCATGAAGGATTTGACAACAGTGATTAAAATTCTTAACACATGGTGGCGAGCATACAACTACCCTTGAACAGTTACCAAGTCAGCTCTTTAGTCGTAACCAATGGCTCAGCATACTTTGGTTCCAGGAGTTGGAGAGGCATGGATCTCTAGAGCCGCTCCACTATCTGACATGTAAGTCGTCTCTGACTGCATACTACGCGACTAGTCATACAGTGTGAGCGGTGAACGACGTATGGCAACTCGAGATATCAAGTAACCTGTTACCAATGGTTCATGGCGACACACTGCTTGTAATCTCTCCCCTTATTTCACCTTTTGTCGTCCATTCTTCAGAGACAGTGGAACAATTCTACGATCTACCAGTTGTAAACTTCTAAGGCCTCGTACCAACACTTCTTGTCACACCTCCTGTCGATTCAGTCTGCTATCACTGCACTGCAGAGTGCAGTCTGTCCCGTATCCCTTACGCCAATGATTCGACTCCTCTCAAAGTCCAAAAGATAGCGGTATGCTACATGTGCAAGTCCTCTAGGCATGCTGTGTTGCGCCCACTACCTGTGGACTCCAAGCATTCTACATCTACATCCATACTCCGCAAGCCACCTGACGGTGTATGGCGGAGGGTACCTTGAGTTCCCCTATCGGTTCTCCCTTCTATTCCAGTCTCGCATTGTTCGTGTAAAGAAGGATTGTCGGTATGTCTCTGTGTGGGCTCTAATCTCTCTGATTTTATCCTCATGGTCTCTTCGCGAGATACACGTAGGAGGGAGCAATATACTGCTTGACTCCTCGGTGAAGGTATGTTCTCGAAGCTTCAACAAAAGCCCGTACCGAGCTACTGAGCGTCTCTCCTGCAGAGTCTTCCACTGGAGTTTATCTATCATCTACGTAACGCTTTCGCGATTACTAAATGATCCTGTAACGAAGCGCGCTGCTCTCCGTTGGATCTTCTCTATCTCTTCTAGCAACCCTATCTGGTACGGATCTCACACTGCTGAGCAGTATTCAAACAGTGGGCGAACAAGCGTACTGTAACCTACTTCCTTTGTTTTCGGATTGCATTTCTTTAGGACTCTTCCGATGAATCTCAGTCTGGCATCTGCTTTACCGACGATCAACTTTATATGATCATTCCATTTTAAATCACTCCTAATGCGTACTCCCAGATAATTTATGGAATTAACTGCTTCCAGTTGCTGACCTGCTATATTATACCTAAATGATAAGGGATCTTTCTTTCTATGTATTCGCAGCACATTACACTTGTCTACATTGAGATTCATTTGCCATTTCCTGCACCATGCGTCAATTCGCTGCAGATCCTCCTTCATTTCAGTACAATTTTCCATTGTTACAACCTCTCGATACACCACAGCATCATCTGCAAAAAGCCTCAGTGAACTTCCGATGTCATCCACAAGGTCATTTATGTATATTGTGAATAGCAACGGTCCTACGACACTCCCCTGCGGCACACCTGAAGTCACTCTTACTTCGGAAGACTTCTCTCCATTGAGAATGACATGCTGCGTTCTGTTATCTAGGAACTCTTCAATCCAATTACACAATTGGTCTGATAGTCCATATGCTCTTACTTTGCTCATTAAACGACTGTGGGGAACTGTATCGAACGCCTTGCGGAAGTCAAGAAACACGGCATCTACCTGTGAACCCGTGTCTATGGCCCTCTGAGTCTCGTGGACGAATAGCGCTAGCTATTCCTACATCAGTAGGAAGGACATTTTTATATACTGCATATAAGCTTGCATGAGGATCAAACTGTAATCAGCATACCCCACTGGAACAGAAATACTGATCAGTCTGGTAACGCTCTTTCAAGGTATTTAGGGGGGTAGTACTTCCCATTTCCATCAATGTGTTAAGAGAGTGGAGAGCGGAGAGGCTGACCTGTGACGTAGAAGATGGAGGGCCATCCGCCGAGCGCGGTGGCCTGGCAGAGGACGCCGGACAGCGGGAAGATGACGACGTTGGCCAGCGGGAAGCCGGTGTAGGCCACCCCCATCAGCGCCGTCCGCTCCTCGGGCGCCGCCCAGCGGGTGTATAGCTGGTACACGCTCGGAAGGCTGAAGCCCTGCAACACCCAGGAGGCGGGAGTCGGTCACTCATTACCATCACCGGTAGCCGATGACTCTTACGATTGTAGCGACAATTCCGGCAAATAGTAGATACAGACGAACAAATATGAAAGGCGTCCAACATTGTACCACATTCTGGAAACATCCCCCAGGCTGTCGCTAAGCCATGTCTCCGCAATATCCTTTCTTTCAGGACTGCTAGTTCTGCACGGTTCGCAGGAGAGCTTTTATAAAGTTGGAAATGTAGGAGACGAGATACTGGCAGAAGTAAAGCTGTGAGGACGGGGCGTGAGTCGTGCTTGGGTAGCTCAGATCGTAGAGCACTTGCCCGCGAAAGGCAAAGTTCCCGAGTTCGAGTCTCGGTCCGGCATACACTTTTAATCTGCCAGGAAGTTTCATATCAGCGCACACTCTGCTGCAGAGTGAAAATCTCATTCTGGAATCACTGTACCACATTACCGACTGATATCCAATGTAGGATTACGTTCAGTATTTTCTCATAAGTAAAACTGCTACAAAGAAATTTTGTCTGACGGCAATAGCAAACCCTTCATTGCTACAAAGTCTTTCTCGACGTAGTCCTTGGACAAAAAGTGCTGAGTTAGCTTTCCCCGTTCGGATAAATTTCCACGTTTTCGATTATTGCCTCCATCGTCGTCAACAATGGCTTGAACTGAGCGTTCTGGAACTGTCGAGGTATTGGCTGGAATCTGATTGGCTGGATTACATCACAGCACATGCTGAACAACCTACGTGTCCAGAGATTATGTTCGCAATTGCTGCCCTGGGTCGCTTGCAGTGCCTGCATTTATATCAGGTGCTAAACTGTAACCAGTCTTTCTCTCTGCTCTTTCTTTATCAATTGGACACTTCCATCCATTGCTAAGTGTATACCTGGTGTCATCACATAGACTTTTTTATAACACCTCCCTAATCTCAGAGTCCCAATACTTCAATGTGTGAACCAGAATTCTCGTATTTTCAAATGTAATTTTGTGTTTATTTAACAGGCTGAGCTTGGCCACCGCTGATTTTTCAGAATTCGTGGTTTAAGATGAACAATGTAAGAGAAACGGTAGATTGCTAGTCACTGTAAAGATGACAGATTGAGTTGCAGTCAGGCACAACGGAAAGACTGTTGCACATTTAGCTTTCGGCCGAAGTCCTCTTCAGAAAACAAAGCGAGTGCGCGCGCGCGCGCGCGCACACACACACACACACACACACACACACACACACACACATGGCCAGCGGTCCCGGTAGCGCTGACTGGAATGCAACTGTCACGTTGAACGAAAGCAGCAACATGAAGGGTTGGGGAAAGGGAAGGGATAGCAGTGCGTAGGTGGGGAGGGAGAAGAGCGCTGTTTTACCACTAGGTGCAGTGTTGGAATGTTGTGGGACGGGGAGACGGGGAGGGGGATGAATGACGAGTGGAAAAAGAGAGGGTTATTTCTCTTCCACGTTTCATTACAAATGTTTCCACAAAGTTTCAAAGTCTTACAATCACTCGTTTTTGGCGAGGGGCCATATTAGTAGTGAAAGTTTAACTATAAGCACCACATAAATGGTTTCAAGTACTAACAAATCTTCAGAATTTTTCGTCAATAATTACTTGCGGGGCTCTGTAGCTGGAAAGAACTGTAAGTTACACGTTACAGAAGTGTAGTAAAGCCAACAATGTTGCTACTATCAGAGTTTTGTCTGAGGTGATAGGAGATTCTCGCTCGAGGATGAAACACACGTACACTTTCCTGCGTGGATCTAGGGAAATCAGTGAGTGTTGCTTCTAATATGCGATACTGTGAATCATAGAAAAACTAACACAGAAAGCAACAAACAATAAGTGAAGGAATAAAGGAATATAAAGACTTTAAAATTTCCACTGATGATGACCCCATGATGAAAAGTCTTTGAATGTATGATAGTACAAACTGCGTTATTACAAGAAGATTGTTTATTGTGCTTTCATAAAAACAGAACGAGCTGTATTTCTCCAAAATATATTACCACTATAGCTTATGCATTACTTTTAAAAAAGATGTAATTGTCTCCCATTGCGAAGCACAAATTTTAAATTTGGCTCAAATGTGCCTACAATCTTCCTCTGTAATAGTACAAAAGCGTGGCGCCCTGCGACGTCGATACTTCAAACAAGGTGTCGAAACTTGCAAAAAAGAAAGGCGACAGCTCTGAAGTTGATTTCAGGCGTAAGGTGGGTTTATGACAGCACATTGGCACTGAATGCCGTCACAACTCTGCCCAACGCCGTAGTGGGCCGGTCACACGACTGGGAGGCTGTCACACCCAATCTTACCCACACTTCACCCCTTCTTTCGATGCCTCTGCTTTGGAGGTCAAAACCGCGACACACAGCTTTGGAATCATGCAATTTTCTTACAGTGGCCGATGAAAATGTTGATTCCCATAAATTTAGAGTTCGAAAACGACAGTTCGCAGTGAAGTAAGCAACTGTACGACATTCTTGCCAATGTTCGACACTACTGCCCCCCCCCCCTCCCCCAGAGGATTCAACCCTACTCTAAGGACGTCTTGGAGTTACAGTCCCACTGAACGTGGTCTGATCCTTTTGGTGCGAAGTGCGATCGCAATATTTTTCTCTGGTGTAGGGGATGAAACTGCTAGGGACTATTAAATATCATTCGATAAAATTTGAACGTTATCCGAAGCAGCAAATGGAGTTTATACTTCTCCACTCCTCGTTTTTCATACCCTTCTGTGGAATGCAGTGCGGCCGCATTTTTTTCTGGTATACAGGATGCAACCAATGGGGACCATTCAAATCCATTTGACGAGATTTGAATGTGATCCGAAGCAGCAACTGGTGTTTATACTTTTCCAATCCTCCTGTTTCATGCTTTCCTATGATATAATCACAGATGGATGCAACACTGAAATATGCGTGAATAAAAAGGGAAAGGGTCCCTCCCCCCCCCCCCTGCAAAGACCCTCCACTGCCACCCATGCGCCTCCCTTGAGCATGTTAAAAATGTACCTTTCAGAGACCTCGACACTCATTCAGCTGAGTGATGCCTTGCAGCTGCTCTAACGCCTGAGGCAGGCAACCCCACCTAACAAGTGCCGAAGGGATTGCCTGCTTTCAGATGCTCGAGCAGCTATGAGGCATTACACATCTGAATTGATGTCGAAGTCTCTGACAGGCATATTTTTAACATTCTCAAGAAAGGCGCATGCGTTGCACAGAGGTTCGACCTCTAAATGTGTGATAATCAATGACCCAAGGAAGGAGGTGATTTTATTGACGCTATTTATGCCATCTCCTGAGGGCTCTTTGTGTCGATTCTGAGTGGCGGTGTACCTGAAATGTTTTCCTCGTCCAGTTGGCACTGCGCTGACTGCAGGCACTGAACTGAACTGTCTAACTGGTGGTGTGCAACTGTTTGAGCATCCGTTTTTCGTCTTTGGACACCTAAAATCTGTTCTTTACGAAACACCTATCGAGACGAATTTCGCGAATTATGGCAACATCTGATGCAATTCTGACTTTGCCAGGGGTGTATGAAAGGATGTGACAATCGATAGGCATACACGGTTAAATCACACCTCGTGCCGAACGATAATTGATGTGGACAGGGGTTGTTATGTGAAAGTTTCTTGTTATGATCCAATCTATCAGCCCTTTCGCTTTTACATTAATTTTAGAAACACCCTGTAAATTCATTAATATGGCGAAACAAAAGCCATTCAAGATATTCTGAAAAAAAATGTTCTAAAATTTAACACTTCAGATCGTTTTTATAAACGAGACGCTCCGGGACAGCCGAGAGCGTTAAAACAGCTGGTTCTGGGACACGGGAAAGTGCGCTTTCTCGGGATCGATCACCATATTGAAGGAGAGGGGCAGTGAGCCGGCCAACCTAGGTGTGGTTTTTTGGCGGTTTACCACATCTGACTTGGTGGGGAAACGTGAGAGAAAAAGTGGCCAGGGCGGGAAAACGGCCATTACATATTTTTGCCCGGAACAGTGATGCTGCCTGCCGAGAAGTGGTCAGAATAGTTCTAATATACACCGTAACTGTTGTCATTGAGTTTGAGAGAGGAAGCTTGTTCCGTCATTTTTTTAATAAAAACTTTTCTGATTTTCATTTATCTGTTGTACGGTAAGTTATTAGTATTATTCTTGTTACATTACCTAGGCATAAAGTAATGCTTGTTTTATCACATCATTGTTTAAAGAACGTATTTTGGCCTGAAAATGTAGTACCTTGTTGTTTCATTCAGTTTGATACTTTTCTCAGTGAACCACTAAAGTGAACATGGTGTCCGATTGGGAAAACTGGCACACAACACATTGGGAAAAGGGGCCAAGGTGTTCATCCATAATAATATAGCTCAAACTGACTTCTAGGCCCTTTTATATACAATGTTATCACCTTACATTCTATCCCTTTGCGACGATTTTCAATTAATTAATTTGTTGTTGTTGTTGTTGTTGTTGCGGTATTCATTCCAGAGACTGGTCTGATGCAGCTCTCCATGATACTCTATCTTGCGCAAGTTTCTTCATCTCTCAGTACCTACTGCAACCTAAATCCTTCTGAATCTGCTTAGTGTATTCATCTCTTTGTCTCCCTCTACGATTTTTGCCCTCCACGCTGCCCTCGAATACTAAATTGGTGATCCCTTGATGCCTCAGATTATGTCCTACCAACCGATCCCTTCTTCTAGTCAAGCTGTGGCACAAATTTCTCATGTCCCCAATTCTGTTCAATACCTCCTCATTAGTTATGTGATCTACCCAATTAATCTACAGCATTATTCTGTAGCACCACATTTCGAGAGCTTCTATACTCTTCTTGTCTAAACTATTTATCGTCCATGTTTCAGTTCCATACATGTCTACAACACAAATAATTTCAGAAACGACTTCCTGACATTTAAATCTATAATGGATGTTAACAAGTTTCTCTTGTTCAGAAACGCTTTCCTTGCCATTGCCAGTCTACAGTTTATGTCCTCTCTACTTCGACCATTAATTTATATTACTTAAAAACGTTATATTTTGCTGAGTACAAAAATCTGATTGTACACGGTCTGCTCTGGCCTCTTGGCATTGTTTCAGGCACTACGGCATGAAGACGCCTACAAAATTTGTCCGAAAACAATAACAACAAACATGGGATGCTGTTGCTATGGCACTGAGCAAGTTACACTCCTAGCTAGGGAAAAATGGAAAATATGCAAGCCTTCAGAAAAATGCGTATGGTTTCTATAAATTAGTTTATACTGCATATAAAAATATTTTATGTGGCACCTTATAGACATAGACTCAAAACGTGCAAGCGGCAGGCTTGTATCAGTAACCATGGTATGGTGAAAATTGTTTTCCTTAGAGGGGGCCACTATACCCCATTTTCCCCTAAATACTGGACAGGTACCCACATCCTCCCTCAGATAAAGGCTACGCAAACATTTAGAAAACTTTCTCACACTTGAACATGAGAACACTACATGCAGTCAGACGGGGTATACGAATTGCGGCCCGGACGATTGGTGGTGGTGGTGGTGGTGGTGGTGGGGAGGGGTTCATGGGGGTGGGATGGAGAGTAGTGGTATCAGGAAGAGCATCCGCCAACCCACTACACCTAACAGGGCCAAATTCGAATTAGCACATCTTCCGCGAGGAGACACGGTGCAAGGTTAGAGAGAAGACGTAGCTTTTACAGACGTCTTTATTTATCATTGGAAGCACTGTCTGTAACCAGCATGGCTGGCGGAGAGTGTTTGCTCACGTTGTCCTTGTAATATCAAAACAATTTCCTTGAAAATTACGACGTTGACGTCAGATTAATTTGCCTAAAGACATAACCCAGTGGTATGACACTCAATAAGCAGGGAGGACGCCGGTTCAGATCCTCCTGACCATTCTGGAGTAAGTTTCCCAAGATTTCCCTAAATCGTTTAAGGCGAATGTTAAGATGGTCCGCTCGGAACGGACGTGATAGATTTCTTTCTACAAACCGAAGCTTGTGCTCCGTTTATAAAAACCTCATCGTCGACGACAAGCTAAACAGCAATGCTCTTTCTTGTCTAAGATTTGTCTGAAATTTTCCAATTAAAAACGACTGTATGTAACGTCTGTCAGCGGAAATTAAAACATTTGGTATTTTGTGTTTTCAGTACAACACTAAAAAGTTGTTAGTCACAAAGCCTTTATCACGGTCACGCTACACAAGGAAGTTCCTTTACTTTTACGCCAGAATGCTTCATGAAGATCAGTCGTGTATACTTCTGAGAAACTAGCTTCTGCTACCAACTGGAAAATAAAACTGTACCACACACATTTTTGCGATAGTACGTCATATTTCTTACTTTTCTACAAAGGGCTATTCAAGTAATGAACGGACTGAAGTAATATTCTTAAGGTGAGGAAATCCGTGTAATGAACTATACATAATAGTTAACCTGTTTGGAACACGGAAGGTCTGTGATGAAAATTGGGAAAAAAAGAAGATACGACCGAAAACGATTCTCGGCTAAATTGGTTCTCCACTCTTCAAGAGCTAATAACTTCTCTAGCGCAGTTTATCAGCTATAAGGACTTGAGTCTGAAATATAACGTACATTATGGGAGCTAATAGCGTATGAAAAGAAATTATTTTTGGTTTTAAACTGTTTATGAATAAATGTAAGGGCCTACTTTCCTACGCCTTTTTTTTTAAGAACTACATCTACAGCTTGAAGGCTGTATCTCCTTCCTGGACATCCAAGCTGCTGCATTGTTCGTTTTGCAGATCAGGGACTTGAAGCTAATAAATTCCTATATAATACGTAGTGGTCAAGAATCGAAGGACGCGGCCTTCGTCTCGCACGAGCGCTATAATTATACGCAATAATCGACTACCTTTATTTCATAAAGGTCCCTCATAGTCATTTTCAGAGGGTAAGCAATGCCGCAAAATAAAAGGCAAGCTGATACAGGCTTACTCAGCAAAATATACTACTCTAGATGCACATTTTGTGCGGAACAACTCAAATCTATTATGTAGTCAAGGACCTTGCCAAACTTATCCTTGGTAAATGCCTCGTGTTACTCGTTGTTAATTCTTTTCTTCCCGCCATTGGTCTCAGTAGTATTCGCATCGCTTTTCTTGTGACCTGATTTCAATTACAAGGGAGTTCATAACGCCTCGTTTGTACGATTTTTCAGCGACACGTTTTACTTAGAATTATTTACTAATATTTAGTCTCGCTCCTCTCTCTAGCGTGATAGAAGTAACTACAGCAGTCATAAACATCTATGCCGATCGCATAATGCTCGATTGTTTGTTATAATGCCTTCATACAACATTGTTTTCTAGAATGTAAAAGGTGCGTTCGATCTTGAATTATTTTTAAAATGTCTAGAAATCGATCTGTCGATGTAGCTGTAGCGACGTGGAGCTAATTTGAAAAGAAATTAGTAACAGTTTATCTGGGCATTTTTCTACAATAATTAAAATGACCCTGTGTAATGGTTCTATAATCCTCAAGGCAATTATGCTGGTTTTGCTGTTAAAAAGTGAATTTATATTTTCTGTTCTGGTGTTTGTGTTATGTTCTAACAAATAAACATTTATAACTCGATTTTCTTTTGTCATTATCATAGCAGGATTAAAAAAAAAGAGATAAATGAATTTCAGTATGGTTGAAATGAGACAAGTATCGGAGGTATAGACAATTTAATAACTTAAAAACTGAGAAAGTATAAAGTAATATTTTGTGAAGTGTAATATTTTGTGAAGTGTGGCTGTAAGTGTATCGAAACTAATGTACAACGTGCGTTCTTCACACTAGGGCATTCACAGAAACCATATTCACGTGAGTGGATTGGGCGGAGCTATGTTTCAGTATTGGTTTGTTTCATATTTCTGGACGGGTCTGTCGCTTCCTCTCACTAATTCACTACTGTCTCATGATTCGCTGCTTCGACGCTGACGTCATGGTATCTTGGTAGCTTCTCTTGGTTGCTGATAATTGTAGCTTATTTGTATGCATTCCCACTACTGTGGGAACCATCACAATGACACATTCTTTCCTAGGTTTGAAGGTACAGAAGGTGGCCTAATATACTCTTGACTCGTTTCTCTGTTCATAATCTTGCGTTAAATAATTGCAAAAGAGTTCATGGTATCAGAGGGACAGATGAACTGTTAACTTCTCTAGGGTATTGAATCTAAAATCGCCAATAAGTGCAATACTATTACATGATCACGTATCGCAATGTCTCCGATATTCTTAATGAATCTCACGATAAACTGAAAGGAAGCAACACATAGTTATTGCATTTGTTTAAAGTAGGATAACAGGTATATTTAAGAAGATTCTTGTGAGCTGATGGCTAGAACAGGCGAGAGGTATTGTAGTAACAATACTGCAATTATTTTCTTAGCGATTTAACTTATTAATTAAAATAAAAAAGCCTTGCGTGCCGGAGACGCGAGTGAGGGAGGAGTTACTGAATATCATTCCCTCTGTACAAGAGAAATTTTGGGATGGATTAATTTTACTACGCCAACTTTCAAACTGTAACTATTGATCGTGCCCAAGATGGCGGTGACTAATACAGGGCCTACTTGATTTGAAGGAGTACTGCATCAGCCCAGGGCACCTTTCTGGGAGGTAGTACGCGGCTAGGTCCGGCCATGTAATGGCAGTCTAACGGATCTGTAGAATTTCCAGAAAGATCGTTTGCAAGACGGACACTTGTTACTGTAGGAACCATCTGGGCGAATGCCTTGCGTCATCCCGAAACTGTGAAAAGAGCAGAGTGTAAGGTTTACTATTTTCGAAACGTAAATGACCTGGAATTCATGCTATCCGAAGAAAACTGTCGATCGCCGCCTGCATAGTATGACGAGATGCTACGGCCCACAGGCCAGCTAACAGACGCCATTGTTCCACTGTCAATCATCGCGGTCACTACATCTCTCTCCCGCTCGTCTCTACCCTATAGTGGCTTCCTTAACATCATTTTTATTTCAGTTGACGCTTAAACAAACGCTAAAACTGAGACCGAGTAATAGTGCCTTTTCCCCATATTCTAGTTCTTAGTATTCGTTTCCTTGTTTGTTTGTAACTCTTGACTTCACTCGTTAACTGAAATGTATACCGCACGTACATATCAGTCAATGAGTCAAACTGAGCGGCTCCTATCGTTATGACTGTGGTAGGGCCGTTCCTTGTCAACTAATTAAAAATGTTTAAATTGACTGCTTGATTTAGACCTGTAAGTCAGACGCTTGTAAGGCCACACGGTAAGTGGGATCAGACCAGTTTGACGTGTTTGTAAAACACGGAATGAGTCTGACATATGATTCTGACATTTTGACTGTCGGCGGATCTGACAAGATGTCGGACGTACTTTGCACTGAAGCTTCGTCCCCCCCCCCCCCCCCCCACCCATGTTAAACGAGATAGAGCTTTTATTAAAATTTATTATTCTCATTGTATCCTGAATTTACGCACTGTAAACTGCGATCAAAAAAGTATATGAATAAAAACTAAAGACCACCGGCAGTTACCAAGGTACAGAAATGTTACGTCTTTTCCAGTTTACATCTCAGGAGGTAAGAAGAAAATCAGTATTGCATGCACAACGTATAAGCAAGTGTTCTATAAAATAAAAAAAAATAAAATAAAAAAACTGAAGCTCTCCAGTTCCTCCCCAGACGATGCGCTTATTCTTATGTTGTGGTATTTAATGAACTTTCATTAGAAGACGGAGTAGAAGAGAACAGATCTTCGCATAACTGTGTTCCCTTTTTCAGTGTGAGTGCGAAATTGTTTCAATAAGTTATCAAAAGTTTGGCTGTCCATTTCGGAGACAATTGGTGTAATCATCAGATTGTGATTGCAATATGTCCTTCAGCAGATTTTCATGCGTATATCTGTCTCTCAGTTTATACCATTCCGCGGACTAGTGTATTGTTTTCTTTTTCTCCTTCATACAGAGAGCTAACGTCAGTGCAAGAAATTCTTTTCTTTTTAACCATTCCCAGTACTGTTAAAGCACTTCATGACACAATACGCGCAGCGTGACAGCTGCTTATAAAGTGAGGTTAAATTTGATAAACTTTATTCGTACTTCAGCGTGCGTGTTTCACAAACTCGTGCATAGGAAACAGCGAATTTGACAAACAAGTGTGTCGTTTGCAAAGTTCCTCAGATCGGCGTGGCTGTCATTGTCAGTGCCAGACAGGCGGATAAACGTCTGTAACCTGTATGAGAGACAAGAGAGGTCTGCAAATTCCAGTTTCGCGTGTCGGCTATGGCGGACATATTGCTACCGGACAATGACTGCGAAAAGGCTGAATACTTTTGTTGAAATGTATGATGACCACAATGCTGTCTTGTAACTCAATTTATTCACAGCCGGTTACAACCATAATGCTATTTTCACAGTGGAAAAAATCTTTTAGTCAGGCACCATCACATAGCATTCATGCTTTTCAAACCTGACATGCAGGACATCGAATGATCTGAAAAAACGTAAGAACCGCAAGTACTCAGCATTACAGCACTGAATCAAACAAGAAGCAGACTATAAACGTAGGCTTCCGCGGCCGTTGTCACACTCAATAAAATTTTTCCGGGTTTGTGACCGCATTGTCAATATATAAAACTACTGATGTTTCGGTCTGTGTTGGAAGCGACCTTCTTCAGGGTGTTTTGGTTTAAACAGAGACACACTGAAGAAGATCGCTTGCAACAGGGACCGAAACGTCGGTAGTTTTACATTTTGACAATGCAGTCACAAACCCGGAAAAATTTTATTGGAAGAGCAGACTACTGATAGCTCAGATTAAAAGTAACAAGGAAGCTCTACTTATCAGTCAACTCTTGTTGACACCCACATAGTGACTCATTCAGTTTCCTGTCAATGTGACTATAACTATCGTAAGCAGGAACTCATAGCTCTCCCGCTGCCCGGGCTATATTTAATAATGGTCAGAGACGGGGGCGGTCCGTACGGGGCGGGGGATCCCCGTGATTTCTGGCTCTTTGCCTCCCCGTCCCCCCTCCCTTCTCGTTCTCGACCCCGCCCCCACTGCGTGATAGGTCACCGCGGCCGGACGTTCGCATCGCGCGCCTCCATCGACCATTACACTTGTAACACCGCTGCAAACTTGTCCGCAGCGTGTTTCGTGAGCCTCCTTTGCCGGGCTTCTCAAATGCAAATGGCTTGCCCTGCCACGTCAGCCATGTTTCTTCTGTATTCCTTTTTTATTTTCCTGTTCTTTCGCCGGGGAAGTACCACAGGAACTCTTTTTACGAAGAACGTTTCTCTCAGTCCTTACAGCCTGTTCCGCCGGCGAATCATTTACAGAGTGAAGTCATATAGTGTTATTCATCACCTCGAAATATTAAAGTGATGTAATTAATTCTGCATTCCTGTTACACTCTGAAGTCCCGTCCCCACTGTAGCATCGACAGCACTTTTACAGTGCTCTTCGCTATTTTGTTTTGGCTTCCCTAGCGACGTGATACGGTATTACGGCACAGGGATTTCAGTGTGTACCAGCGTTATTGACTGTAACTGCAAGCAAAGAAAATATTAATCAAGTAAATTTATTTTTCGAGGCGATCATTAAAACTGTATGTCTACATCTCGCATATTAGTGAACGAAAAATCTTACTTTTCATATTGTTCGCATATAGCAAGGTAACTTTAACTGTTGAATGAAGGTAATGTTTGATTTAATAATCTACATGTACGCACACTGTCTAGTCAATAGTATCTGCACATATGTTAGTGGATGCTAATATGGGGTGGCAACTTGAACTTTGCTCGGGTTACCTAGGAGCCGAAACCAGAGAAGGTAGTGATGTTGGACACTGGGGTCTGGAGCAAAGTCGATGTTCTAACTCATCCCGAAGGTATTCCATTGCGTTCAGGTTCAAACTCTGGCCAGACCAGTCCACCAGTCCATATCAGTATTGTTATTGTCCACAGATCATTACCTCACAAATTCTGCTTCATGATATGGTGCATTGTCACACTGATTGAACCATCGTCTCCGAACTGTTCATCTGTTATAGTCAGTACACGGTACTGTAAAACGTTTTAATATCCTTCAGATTTAGCGATTGCTTCAACCTCAATAAGGGCATCATACTCCAGCCACAAAAGACGCCTCCTACATACTTCACTGTTGGCACTACAGATGATAAGTAACATTCTACAGTCATTCGTCAAACCCAAACCCGTCCATCAGATTGTCACATGTCGCAACCCACTCCCAATTAGTCTGACTGGCTGTACGTTTTGTACGAAAGAACGTATACCGTTTGGCAACTACATTGACTGATTCTTTGAAATATGCATCCAATGCAGACAAAATTTCTTCGTAGGACAGAGTCGCTACGTCGCGTCGGGGAAATAATTTCACTATCACACGGTAGGTGGACACTCCAACACAAGAAAGCAAAAAAGGCTGCCACTCATTACCTTCAATTCTGTAGGCGGCGAGATGGAATCCAAATTGGCGTGACCACTCCGTCCAGCTTTCCAGTGCCACCTCAAAAAGACGAAAAGTTGGTGCAACTGCGTGTTGTGACTGCGGGAGCGGTGGAGCGGCGGCTGCCGCATCGTTTTGCATTGCACGTTGACCCTGAACGAGCTGTCCAAGGGCATCCAATAAGGCCTGCGTCTGCTGATTCAGCAAGCGATAAAATTCTGACAGTACATCTGGAGATGGTGGCGAAGCCATTACAAGTAAATCAGGGTATCAATACGAACGCAAAATCTTCGTCGTCAAACTGTTGCGACTTGGCAAGACAGCAAAGCCACTAGGAGATAGCCGAAAGGCACGCGTTTAAGCTCACGCAGGCAGACGTGAGGTCTGGAACAGTTAAAGGAGTTGAGTCTAGTAAAAAAAGTACGTAGCTTCTGGAATACTTAACTTTAATCCATAATTGGTAAACATTGGTCTGACGGTACATGCATCACAAGATAAATAGCAAATTATAATGGCGCCTTGCTAGGTCGCAGCAAATGACGTAGCTGAAGGCTATGCTAACTATCGTCTCGGCAAATGAGAGCGTATTTTGTCAGTGTACCATCGCTAGCAAAGTCGGCTGTACAACTTGGCGAGTGCTAGGATGTGTCTCTAGACCTGCCGTGTGGCGGCGCTCGGTCTGCAATCACTGACAGTGGCGACACGCGGGTCCGACGTATACTAACGGACCGCGGCCGATTTAAAGGCTACCACCTAGCAAGTGTGGTGTCTGGCGGTGACACCACACATTACGGTAATCCTAAACGCAAAAAATCATGGGGATATTCCGGCCGTGCTTCCACGTCGACGGCCAAACCGAATATTCATGGCTCCAAGATCATGCTCTGCATTTGGTGGGACCAGCTAGGCGTAGTGTACTATGAGGTGTTAAAACCAAGTGAAACAATCACAAGTGCTCGTTATCGAATGCAATTAATGCGTTTGAGCAGAGCGTTAAAAGACAAACGGGCGCAATACAGTGAGAGGCGTGATAGTGATTTTGCAGCATAACGCTCGACCTCATGTTGCAAAAGAGGTCAAAACGTACTTGGAAACGTTAAAATGGGAAGTCCAACCCCACCCACCGTATTCTTCAGACATTGTTCTCTCTGACTAGCTTTTGCTTAGATCAATGGCGCATGGCCTGGCTGACCAACCCTTCCGATCTCATGGAGAAGTCGCAAATTGGATCGATTCGTAGATCGCTTCACAGTTTGAGTGTGCTACTGAGCTAATTGTGCAAAATAATTTTCGGAGAAAGCATTCAGTACGATTTCGAACGATGTTCTATGTCAACCACCGACTTTAAACATATAGTTTCTCCAACATATCGAGAGTAAATTCAAGTCACCACCAAGAATAATTCTATGAGTGCGGTACCTATTTGAAATGTGACTCAAGTCTTCTTGGGAACTCTTCAGGAACTGCATCATCTTAGTCGAGAGGTCGGTAAAAGGAACCAATTGTTAATTTATTCTGGTTGTGAAATATAATATTCATCCGTACTAACTAACAACTGTCGGTACTTTAATTGCGCTACGAGCTGGACTACCTCTAACAGCATTAAACACGCCACCACCGACTGTGTTTAATCCATCCTGTCTGGAAATCGTTAGGTTCTTTGTAAAAATTTCGGCTAAACTTATCTCCGGATGTAGCCGTATTCTCAGTATCCATAATGATTCATGCTTCAGTTGTGTTTCATTTTCTATTAGCACCTAATGATGGAAAAAAACCGAGCGGTTGAAACCGATAGTAGTATAATTCTGAATAACAAGTATTTTTCAGTATTTCTTTGGTATCGATTCGGACAGCTGTTTTAATTTGTTACTAATAATCGTGTAAAAAATCGAAATATCAGTTAGCCGTAAAAGTAGTTATAAATTTTTTCGCTTTCGTACGAATCTTTTTTAGGGAATTAATAATTTTTATTCATTGTTTTGAAATTTTGCTCTATTACAGAAAATGGGAAAAGCGATCAGTGCTGTTTTAATACCAATGGCGGCAGAAATGAGCAGAAAACACATTGAATAAGAACTGGTACACTACTATGAGTGTGTGGTTTTCTTCTTGCTCCAGCCGGTGCTTTTGCTGCACCCAATGGTGGTATCTGATGTGTACATAAAAACGAACTGAAGACTAAGATTTCTGTATCTGATTAATAATATTATGTGCCTAATAATATTACAGAAGGTATTAGTCGCTACCCATACAAAGAGGTATACTTTGTTCATCTAAACTGATCACCTGTGTAAACAACTGTATGCTCTGACACTGATCATCAACTTATTCTCTCAAGCAACTGGTGTCGTAAGACCAGTGGAGATAGCTCTTAATTATGTATTGAGGGTGTTATTGTTACTCTAGCGCGAATGAAATTTCGAGACACTGTAAAGCTTCAGAAGCCTTAAAATTCTTTATCCGTCACTATGCTAAACGTTTAACTTATGTGGTTATCGTGTCAAATCATAAGGTTTTTCTTTTTTCAATAATGCTTCATTTCTGTTGAACCTACTTACAAAATAATTATTTTTTATGAGTGACTGTAGAAAAAATTTGTATAAAGGTATCTTTTACGGGCGAGAGGGATCGCACAGCCTTGGCAGTTCTCCCAGCGGTGCAGTATTATCTTACTACTGTTCTGATAATTACGCCTCAACAGGGTGACGCAAGTAAACACCTTAACCTGGATAATGTGACGCTCCCAACGGGCCGTCCCTCGAGTAAGCTGCCGAGAAATCGGCAGTAGCTGCTCATACAGGCACGGCCACTGCTGACACCAGATCAGTTGCTATCGAGAGCTGAGGATGTCATTCACTGCCCGCTATCCACGTAACATCGGCCTTATGCCTACCTACACCTGCCTGTGTACTTGGATTTGGAAACTGTTATTCTGCTAGGCAATGTCACATCCCTGACTGGTATTTTCCGTGTCGAATGTGACTGTGTGTTGCCTTTATTTCCCATGGTCAACTACCTGGCTAGCTTATGTTTTATTCTTGGACTACAATCTGTGAAGATTTTTTGAAAACAGTCAATAAATGTCTGCACCTGAGTTATAGACCAAATAAAGTGTAGTTTTTCGTAACCACAACCGTATGTATGCAGTGTGTGTGTGTGTGTGTGTGTGTGTGTGTGTGTGTGTGTGGGTGTGTGGGTGTGTGACAGAGAGAGAGAGAGAGAGAGAGAGAGAGAGAGAGAGAGAGAGAGAGACAGCACAGTGTATGTATGTTTGTCTGCGATCTCCTCTCAGATTCCTAATCGATTTCATCAGAGCTAGTGAAGGAACAGTGTGCATCATGAGTATTAGCACAGTGGGACTTATAATCTCCTAGTTCCAGTAGAAGTAGAGATACAGGGAAAAATGTTGTGTGGGAACAATATTGCCCTGCCAAATCAACATGCTTTGCAAGGAATGGCAGGGGCAAGAAATGGTTTTTCTGACCCCTGACATAGGGTCCCCTGCGTGACATGTGTGTTGTGTTGGAGCAGTATCAGCCTTCTTTATTTGACCTGCTTTTCATGGCGGCCTGTATATCAGGGTCAAATAAATGATTTTCAAGCCTTGATGTGTAGCCTGGCCTGTGTGACAGGCATTATCAGTCTGCTTTATTGTACTTTATTACAGGGCTATCCGTGCTGGTGAGTGTGGCTGGAAACAGATTGAGATGGATAGAGAAGGAGATAGAGTGAGAGGAGGAAATAGACAAGAGAGAGGCAGAGGGGCAGGTGCATGAGTCAGGTGAAAAATCTAGAGGGATAATGGGCAGGTGGAAAAGGGAGAGGAGGGCATGGAGATGAAAAGAGAGAGGGAGGGGATAAGGGCAGAGGGAGGGGGGAGGAAAATATGGTCAGAGGGAGAGGGAGGAAGATATGATCAGAGAGAGGAGCAGAGGAAATGGACAAAGAGAATGGAGGAGGAGATAGATAGGACAGGCAGATGTGAGTGGGATGATGAGCTGGACAGACAAAAGGAGGAAGAGGTGGACACAGAGAGGGGGGAGAAGGTGCTGTGTTCAGTATGTGTCAGATGCATATGCAGGCAAACTCGCTAGGGAAAGGCTAGTTTTAAATAAATGTTAAGACTGTGGTATGGAGTTAGAAGTTGAAAGAAACCTGTAGTATGTGGTGACAAGAGTAGACAGATAGTACCGAGACGAAAATTATTAAAAATAAAGCCTTGTATAAGTCTCTGGACTGATAGAAGGAATGAACAAGAGGTACAGAATAACACAAGGAAAGCAAAAGGTCTTAATTAAGCAACTACATCTAGTCTCTGGACCGTTAGAAGGATTGAACCAGAAGTACAGAATAACATAAGGAATTAGCCAACTGCATCCAGTACTGTGGAATGACGTATCTATGAGGAGTAATTGTAACGTTTTAGTCATCAATTAAAAAATGACAATCTGTGCCCATCAAAAGTTGGTGTCAGTCCTTCTCTACGCATTCAGCCTTGAGTGCGATACACCTTTCTCAACGATGGAACAGACTTTAATTGTAGAAGTCTCCATTTTGACTGTACACAATACGTTCTACCAAGGAAATCAATTTGCTCTCATTCTTGAATTGTGTTTCACGCAATGATTTCTTCATATGAAGAAGAAGGAAGATGTCATGGGGTGCCAAGTTAGTAGAAAAAGGGGGATTATGCAAAATTTGGTCACTGAAAGAAGCAACATGTGTGACTGTGTTCTGTGCTGAATGAAGTGAAATGTGTCGTGCAGCATGAAAGTGATGCCTCGGACAGCATCTCATGAATATCGTCTTGACAGCTTCCTGCAACCTCGTCACGTTTCAGTTGTACGCTCTTGTGACGGTTTTCCGCTTCTGTCTGTTAACACCACACCACGATGGTCCCCAATAACAGTTAGCATCATCTTCACTGATGATAGTTTGGTTTTCATCTTTTTCAGCTGTGGCAAATTCACATGTTTCCACTGTTTGTCTTACTACTTGTCTTACTGACACACACCTCACTCGTCCACGGTTAATAGGCGACAACTACAACATATCCGTCGCTGCCTCTGTTCAGTGGAGGGTTGAATGAGTGTGTACAGTCGCAGAACTTAGCTGGCTGTGACCTTTCTCGTCTTCAAACTGTTGCTCAACGTATTGAAAACTGGTGAAGAAGTCATTTTCAAGTTTTTAGCTATCGTCACTGCAGTAGTAACTCGATCTTCGAACAACATTATCCCCACCTTGAATTGCAGTTCACAGTCCCCAATAGGGAGATGGTTTAAAACTTCGATCTTCGATGATCTTGTTTGAAAATGTGTGCGTTATAATGTCATATTGTATCGCATTGTTATCATACACTTCACTAACTCAGCATGGATTGTTGCAGCGCAGATCCTGGTCGAGGTGGGGCGGCTCGTGCACCACACAGTAGGTGTAACCACAGTCGAGAGGTATCTGTGGATGAGCTAAATTAGTGTCTGATTCCTGAAGAGGGGCAGCACAGCCTTTTAAGCACTTGCAGGGGCAACAGTATGGACGTCTGCTGATTTATCCTTGTAGCACACTTCGTGCGGCTGAGTGCTAAGGGAAACTACAGGCCTTATCTCTTTTCCGCGAGAGCATGCAGCTCTACTCCTTAGTTGAATGATGACGGCATCCTCTAGAGCAAAATATTTCGAAGGTAAAATATTGCTTCATTTTGTTCACCAGGCGGGGCTACTCAGGAGGGTGTCATCATCAGGAAAAACAAAACTGGAATTCTACGGGTCGGAGTGTGGAATGTTACATCCCTTAACTGTGTAGGTAGGTTAGAGTTTGAAAATGGAAATGGTTAGGTTGAAGTTAAATATAATTATAATTAGTGAAATGTGTTGGGAGGAACAACAGGGTTCCTCGTCAGTTTATTGCAGTGTAACCAAGACTGAATCAAGCAGGAGTATTACAGGAGTAAGTCGAAGAATGAATACAGCAGTAAGCTACTAAAACAGGGTAGTGAACGAATTGTCGTAGCCAAGATAGATACCAAGCCAACATTCACCGCAGTAGTACAAGTTAATACGCCAACTAGCTCCGCAGATGAAGAGGAGATTGAAAAGATATATAATGAAGTAAATGGAAGTATTCAAGTAGTTAAGGAAGATGAAACATTAATTCTGATAGGTGACCGAATTGGACAGTAGAGAAAGCAATAGAAATAAAAGTAATAGGATAAACCTGACTGGAGGAAATGAATGAAAGGGGAAGACTCTGGACAGAAGTTTGCACAGAGCACAATTTAATCAACGCTAACAGCTGGTTAAATAATCATGAAAGAAGGCTGTATGCGCATGGAAAAGACCTGTGGCATTTATGTAATGGTAAGACAGAAATTCCGGAACCAAATTTTAAACTGTAAGACACTTCCAGGGCAGATGCAAACTCTGTCCATAGTTTATCGGCTGTGAACTGTAGATTACAATTGAAGAAATTGCAGAAAGGTAGGGTATTAAGAAGATGGGACGTGGATAAATTTAAAGAACCAGAGGTTGTTGAGAGTTTTAAAGGGAATATTACGCAACATAGGACTGAGATAGGGGAGAGTAATACAATAAAAGGGGAATGAGTAGCTTTGAGAGATGAAATAGGGAAAGCAGAAAGGATCACATTGTTAAAAAGACATGGCCCATTAAAAATCTCTGGACAGTGAATTTAATTGACGAGAGGAGTAAATATAAAAAACAGCACATTAATTTTTTGTATATTTCAAGCTTATGATCGTCATCTTCACATAAGATGTTGTAATGATTAGCACATATAATATGTTTCTGTGCGTTCTGTTTATTCTATCTTTGACACTTAGTCTTGATATAAGATGTAATCTGACGGGTATGATTACTACATTTCAAATTTGTGGTCGTCATCTTCTGACGTAAGTTGTTGTAATGATTAGCAAATATTGTGTGAATCAAGTCAAAGAACAGTTCATACTAAAGTGCCATTTTCACCGATGTATTTGTGTTACTCACTAATGTCTCTCAAGTGATGGTTTTTGACCCTGAACGTAAATAAATGTAACGTATTGTGCATACGTAGGAAATAAAATCCATTACTACAGCTACACTATTGATGACAAACAGCTGGATTCAGCGTCTGCCGAAAAATATCCAGGTGCAACTGTCCATAGCGACCTTAAGTGGAATGACCACATAAAACAGACAGTGGGTAAAGCAGACACCAGACTCAGATTCACCGGAGGAATCTTAAGGAAATGTAACTTGTCCGCGAAAGAATTGGCTTAGAAGGCGCTTGTTTGCCCGATTCTTGAGTATTGTTCATATATCTGGGATCCCTATCAGGTAGGACTGATAGAGGAAATAGAGAATATCCAACGAAGGCCGGCGCGTTTCGTCACGGGATCGTTTAGCTGTCGAGTGAGCGTTACGGAGATGCTACACAAACTTCGCTGGCAGACTATAGAGGCGTTGTGCATCACGGAGAGATTTACTATTGAAATTTCGAGACATTACTTTTCAGGAGGAGTCGGACAACATATTACTTCCCCCTACATACATCTCGTTTATTGAGGTCGAGGAGAAAATTCGAGAAATTAGAACTAATACAGAGGCTTACCGACAATAATACTTCCCACGCATTATTCGCGAGTAGAACAGGGTTGTAGGGATCAGATAGTAGTACCGAAAGTATCCTCCGCCACACATCATTAGGTGGCTTGCGGAGTATGATGTAGATCTAAATGTCAGCCTTTAGTGGTATTGATAAGTAGGGGAAAGTTAGATGCAGCTTATAGGAAAATTAAAGAGACTTTTGGAAAGAATAAATGGAACTATATGAATATCAATAGCTCAGATACCAACGCAATTCTAAACAAAGAAAGGAAAGGTGGGAGGAGTATCAAGAGAGTCTACAGTATACAAGGGAAACAAGACTTGAGGACAATGTCATAGAAGGAGAAGGGCGAGACGGGAAATATGATACTGCGAGAAGAATTTGACAGAAACCAAAGTGGAAACAAGGATCCTGTAATAGACGAGATTCCCTCAGAGTAACTGAGATACCTGGGAGAGCCAGCCATGACAATTATGCGCATGACATATGAGACGGTCAGAAAACCCTCGGACTTCAGGAAAAATACGATAATTCCAACTCCAAAGAAAGTAGCTACTGACAGTTGTTAATACAACTGAACCATTAGTTTAATAATTCATTGTTGCAAAATATGGAAAAACTGGTAGAAACCGAACTCTGGGAAGATCAATTTGGCTTCCGGAGATATATGGGAAGACGTGAGGCAGTAATGACCCTAAGGTAGGCTGAAGAAATGCTAACCTAAGTTCACAGAACTTATAGGTATGGTTGACTGGACCGCAGTCTTTGAAAATTTGATGTCATGATGGATAGAATAAGAAAGATTGCTTACAACTTGTACAGAAAATGGACTGCAGTTAGAAGACTCAGAGGACACAAAAGGGAAACCGTTGTTGAGCAGTTATTCGGCCTGGCTGTGGCGGAAATAGCAGGCAATTTTGGAAAGGATACGGAATAAAGGTTGAATGGAATAGACAGTGTCTTGAAAAATAATAAAGACAACACCAAGACACTTTAGGGAATTAGATTATGAATGAGACATTGAAAGAAGTTTTAGATTATGAATGAGACATTGAAAGAAGTTGATATGTCTGCTGTTTGGGCAGCAAAATAACTGATGATGGCCGACGTAAAGAGGATGAGAGGACGTAAAATACAGACTGAATGTAGCAAGAAAAAAATTTCTGAAAAATGGGAATTGGTTAACATACAATATTTGTCTGGAGTGTAGACTTGTGAAACATGAACGGCAAGCAGTTCAGATAAGAAGAGAATAGGAGCTTTTGAAATATGGAGCTACGGAAAAGTGTTGAAGGTTGGATGAGTAGATCGCGCACCTAATGAGCATGGGCTTGCCAGAATTGGAAAGAAAAGAAATTTGTGGTACAAATTGACTCAACGAAGGGTTCAGTTGATGTGACACATTCTGGGACATCAGTTTAGTGTTGGAGGGAAGTGTGGGGTGATAGAAATTGTAGGGGGATACCATAGGATGAAAACATAAACAGGATCAAACGCAAGTAGGGTGCAGTTGTTATTCGAAGGTGAAGACGTCGGCATAGGATAGAGTAGCATGGAGAACTGAATCAGACCAGTCTTCGTGCTGAAGACCACAACAACGATTCCAGTAACAACAACAAGAAGTCTGCTATATCAGTGGCTTGCGCCGCATTGTTTTGCGTCCTCTAGCGGCTTGGTGCGACACTGGAACGGAGAAATTTCAATATATACCAGGACTGCTCACACGAATAAACAGTAAATTTGTGTTTTCGGGGGGACGATTAAAACTTCATGGCTAGCCCCCGTATGGTCAAGAATTATAATGGTATGACTTAAGAGAAGAGAATTATTATTAGGTGTCAAACTGATAGCGGATAAAAGTGATGATCAACATGTAGAGAATAAAATAAGGAAAGCAAAGGTCATAATTAAGCAGCTACATTCAATATTATCTAGTAACAGTCAGTATCTCAAAAGTGATCGAGAAGCGATCGTAAAATTATTTTGTGGAAATCAGCGTTCGTATGGGGGCGAAATTGTACGCCGTTAAATAAAGTTAAAGAAAGACTCCTCGCAGTGAAATTAATGTACCGGAGTAAGTGGAACAAAACCACACACAAGAGCGGAATTAAGAATAAAAACAGCAAGTAAAGATGAAAAAAGAAATAACGCTAGAACAATGGACAGAATGCTGTGGCCATGTGTGACACATGTACAGTAACACTATACTTCGGAATGGAGACCTTCAGGAAGGAGGCAAGAGGACAAACCTTCCAAAGACTGAAATGCTGGGATTGCAGAAACTATGCAGGAAAGAAAGTTGGCAGAAGATACTGGCAAAGTTGAAGGGGTAAGAATTCTGGTTTGCGGTAGACAGCCAATGAACATCGTATGCTTGAAATCGAGCACAAATAAGGATCCTGCGCGTAGAAATTTTTAAACATCTTGATTACACGAGGGGAAAGAAAGTGTAAAGTTTCACACCATAATAAGTACAGTATTTCTCAAGTGTCGTGTGATTATTCGTTTATTTATAAACGAAACTGAATATCTATAAACCTTTGTAGAAGTACAAGTGAGAGCCATATTTGGATCAGTATTGCTCAGAAAAATCGACTACATGATCTGGGCCAGACAGTGACAAAGGTGCCGGCATAGCAAGTGGATGGAAGTCGCTGACAGTGTGCGGTCGCTTCACATGACAAGACGGATGTGACGTCAAGAGGGCTTGGCTGACTTGCGTGACGCCAGATTTGTACATAAATTTTCTGCATGAAGACGGCGCGGTGTTGAATGCCGAAGGGTGGATACCAGTGTCATTTTCAAGCAAAGTAACTGAACTTCGAATGTGGACTGCCATAAGATATCATTAATGCCAGCTGACGGTGAATTCCATCTGAGACTTGAGTAAAATGTATTTCAGATCAGCTCCGTACAGTGGCTCACGTCTCGGTCCAAATGATCGAGTTTTTTTATTCTTGATTGTAAAGGCTTTTCAAATTAATAATTATTACAAACGATTACTATGGGTGTGGTGGCGCATAATACTCAAGTTCGCCATTGCAGGACAGTTTAACCGGACCACGACTCCTCCTCCCGCCCCCCCCCCCCCCCCCCCCCCCCGCGAGGGACTACGGGCTCGGTAGCTCCTTTATAACAATCACACTATTCAAGTAACTCTTAGCTGTCACTGATAAATTATAAAAACGGTAGAATTTAAAATAACTTCAATTATTTTTAGGAAAATTACGTTAGTTTAAGCGTGGCATGTGAATAAGAAATATATGACACTGTGACGCCGATGTGAAATGCAAAGGGCGATCGAAAAGTTTCCGTATGAGGTTGCTGTAGCATATATGCAACGTAGCGTAACTCAGGTGCGGGTATATAAGCACCGACATGTAGGCAAGGGATTAGAGTGGATTTACTATTTTTCCGACGTGCGTGCGGTAAGTGCGGAAACGTAAACTATGACGACGTTATTACCAAACGCACCCAAACAGGACCAGCGTGCTGCTATTCTATTCTTGGCTGCCGAACGACAAATATCGGTAGATATCCATCGAATAATGAAGAATGTGAAGGGCCAGCAAGCTTGTCGAAAACCGCGGTTGTGGAATGGTGCGCCAAGTTCCGTCCAGGTCGCGATTCGATACAAGACGCCGGTCGATTTGGGAGGGTAGCTTCGTCCAGAAGTATGCCAACTCAAGTGGTAGATATTCGAGTATCCGATCTATAATTCTGATCTCTCCCCATGCAATTATCACGCCTTCAGAAACTCTAGAAATGGTCTAGAAAGTTCGACGATTCCTATCGGACGTTGATGTGCAGCAGGCAGTTCTCCACGCAGCAGGACACGGTTACCAAAATGGCATCTTCAAGCTGGTGCATCGGTGGGATGATTCCCTCAATGTTCACGGTGATTTTGTCTGATTGTCATATAATTCTGGGCTGTACAGCTTTCTAACAGAAACTTCTTGATCGCTTCTTGTATAATATTTGACATAAGTGTCATCTAAGTTTTGAGAAGTAAAAATATTTGGCTTTCTGTACCTTCAAATGGTTCAAATGACTCTGAGCACTATGGGACTTAACTTCTGAGATCATCAGTCCCCAAGAACTTAGAACTACTCGAACGTAACTAACCTAAGGACATCACACACATCCATGCCCGAGGCAGGATTCGAACCTGCGACCGTAGCGGTCCCGCGGTTCCAGACTGAAGCGCCTAGAACCGCTCAGCCACCACGGCCGGCTAATATTGAGGTACTGACATGTCCAACAAGGTCCCGAGATCTGGCACGGAGGTCAATTCCGCCGCCTTCCCTGGGGCAGTAGTAGTTCTGAGGTTGTCGTGAGCAGTACTTGTTGAGAGGATGTCGAGAGCAGTACTAGTGAGAGCATGTCGTGTGCAGTTGGTTTTCTGTTGGGCGAGACAGTAGATGCTGTTCGGTTGGTGTAATGTATAGATGGAAGATGTTGCAATGATCACAGTGTATTTTTCGTCAATATATACGGAGGTAACAAAAAAAAATTATTTCACATTTCCTTAATGACTATGCCTCTTGGTCACAGGTTCAGTCAACAAAGCATCTGGCTTGTGTTCATGTATTAGACTTGGAATTCTGGTTTCTATGTGCAATTATAGTATTTATGGTTTTTCAATTAGTTCATTGTAAATGGTGTTTAAAATATCTTGTCGTATTGAGGAAGAACCGTGCCAGATACAATGTACGTTGAATCAAACTTCCACACACAGAACAGTTACACTGGTGCTTTGTTGTTTCGCAGCTTTTATAGTTGCAGGGGACTTAATTAATCAATTGTGTTAACGGAAATTTCCTTTCATTCTTTATTGTTATTTTATGCAGTCAGATTGCGTACTAATACTACTCAGGGCCAACCGGTTACGAGACTTCGTAACCGGATACACAGGAACCAAAATTATTGCATTATAATTAAGCCCCCATGCAGTACCACCACCAAAATGGAGGATCACCTTATTGTGGACCATGCACGCCGTAATCCCTTGACATCTGCACCTGCCATCCAAGAAGAAATAATGAACTCACTGGAAAACCATGTGTCATACCGCACCATTGGTCTATGGTATTGCCACCCGATGCGTAGGCAGCCGTTAACACCACAATACAAACAGCAGCGCTGGAGTGGAGCCATAACTGGGAAGCATGGAATGTTGACGAACAGCGTCGCATTTCGTTCCGCGCTGTATCGCGATACTGCACTGCAATGGATGACCGCTGTCGGCTCGAATGGCAGGTATCTGGGGAGAGATAGTGGGGTTACTCCCTTGCGTCATGTTATGAGGAGCTGTTGAGTATGATTTCAGGTCACGGATGGTAGTTACTGAGCGAACTCTGACAATACAACGATACGTCACGGACATTCTGTGCCCTTTCGTATCATCACTCATGTGACACTGTAGTGTCATTTTTCATCACGACAATGGTCGTCCACGTATGGTACGTGTCTCTATGAACTGTCTAGATAGTATTGAGGTTCAAATGGTTCAAATGGCTCTGAGCACTATGGGACTTAACATCTGAGGTCATCACTCCCCCAGAACTTAGAACTACTTAAACCTAACTAACCTAAGGACGTCACACACATCCATGCCCAAGGCAGGATTCGAACCTGTGAACGTAGCGGAGGCGCCGTTCCAGACTGAAGCATCTAGAACCGCCCAGCCACCACGGCCGGCTAATATTGAGGTACTGACATGTCCAACAAGGTCTCGAGATCTGGCACGGAGGTCAATTTCATCACACTGACGGTATCCAGTTTGTCAGGGACCAGTTTCAACAGTTGCGCGGCCAGCCGATGTGGCCGAGCGGTTCTAGGCGCTACAGTCTGGAACCGCGCGACTGCTACGGTCGCAGGTTCGAATCCTGCCTCGTGCAAGGATGTGTGTGATGTCCTTAGGTTAGTTAGGGTTAAGTAGTTCTAAGTTCTAGGCGACTGCTGACCTCAGAAGTTAAGTCCCACAGAGCTCAGGGCCATTTTAAGAGACTATGGGAGCGACGTATGTGGGCAGCTAAATTAAGCTCCAAATAACGTCAAGAGCCGTCAGTAGTTAAACAGCGTGTTCTTGTGACGAATGGAGCTTCTTGACAAACCCCAGTACCATAGTCTCAGCAGCTTCAACAACGTGTAAGGATTTTCACTTGACATTGGCTTAGAACTATTCTACGACATACCGAGTGAATTTGAGATTTGATAAGAGAATAATAAAGCTAGTCGTGTAAGATTCTAATTCCTCGATCTTATCATTGTTACCTGGACTAGAATCCTGCCCACTTCCTGTCGTAACAGAAGTGAGTATCGTTGATGAATATCTAATCTGTCTACTGAAGGAAGAAATATATTTCAAAACCCTGTCAGTTTTCTTGATTGGAGAAACTATATAAGTCGTTCAATAATATCGTCTTAATCAATGAGCCAATTTGTTCAATATAACAATTGTAGACAGCGAAAATGATCTTAGTATAAGTGACACAGCTGTTGAAGTAATAGTAAAATAATTTAAATGCAATAAAATTAGCAAAAGGAATCCATATTTTTTTCTAACTTTCGTATCAGGACAGATTTGTCATAGTGTTGTGTTTACTTGCCTGGTGTTTCCTATGTCAGTGTTGTTACTGTGTTGAATTGTTCTTATTATTATTTCAGGCAAAGCGTTCGAAATTATTTGAAACAGTAAAATCGTATGTTTCCTTTTGTGAAGTCGTTAAGTTCGCCTGTGCAGGTAAACGTTATTGTCAGGTAACGCAGGTTTGATTGTAACACCCAGAGACCACCATTAATTATTTCTGTAACGATTATTTACATTTTGTTAAACTCTATATATATATTTCATTCATCATCATCATCATCATCATTTAAGACTGATTATGCCTTTCAGCGTTCAGTCTGGAGCATAGCCCCCCTTATACAGTTCCTCCATGATCCCCTATTCAGTGCTAACATTGGTGCCTCTTCTGATGTTAAACCTATTACTTCAAAATCATTCTTAACCGAATCCAGGTACCTTCTCCTCGGTCTGCCCCGACTCCTCCTACCCTCTACTGCTGAATCCATGAGTCTCTTGGGTAACCTTGCTTCTCCCATGCGTGTAACATGACCCCACCATCTAAGCCTGTTTGCCCTGACTGCTACATCTATAGAGTTCATTCCCAGTTTTTCTTTGATTTCCTCATTGTGGACACCCTCCTGCCATTGTTCCCATCTACTAGTACCTGCAATCATATCCGTAACCTCAACCTTGTTGATAAGGTAACCTGAATCCACCCAGCTTTCGCTCCCATACAACAAAGTTGGTCGAAAGATTGAACGGTGCACGGATAACTTGGTACTGACTTCCTTCTTGCAGAAGAGAGTAGATCGTAGCTGAGCGCTCACTGCATTAGCTTTGCTACACCTCGCTTCCAGTTCTTTCACTATGTTGCTATCCTGTGAGAATATGCATCCTAAGTACTCGAAACCGTCCACCTGTTCTAAATTTGTTCCTCCTATTTGGCACTCAATCCGTTTATATTTCTTTCCCACTGACATTACTTTCGTTTTGGAGATGCTAATCTTCATACCATAGTCCTTACATTTCTGATCTAGCTCTGAAACATTACTTTGCAAACTTTCATCGAATCTGCCATCACAACTAAGTCATCCGCATATGCAAGACTGCTTATTTTGTGTTCACATATCTTAATCTCACCCAGTCAGTCTATTGTTTTCAACATATGATCCATAAATAATATGAACAACAGTGGAGACAGGTTGCAGCCTTGTCTTACCCCTGAAACTACTCTGAACCATGAACTCAATTTACCGTCAACTCTAACTGCTGCCTGACTATCCATGTAAAGACCTTTAATTGCTTGCAAAAGTTTGCCTCCTATTCCATAATCTTGTAGAACCCGGTCATATGCCTTTTCTGGATCTATAAAGCATAGATACAATTCCCTGTTCCACGCATAACACTTCTCCATTATTTGCCGTAAGCTAAAGATCTGGTCCTGACAGCCTCTAAGAGGCCTAAACCCACACTGATTTTCATCCAATTGGTCCTCAACTAATACTCGCACTTTCCTTTCCACAATACCTGAGAAGATTTTACCCACAACGCTGATTAAAGAGATACCTCTGTAGTTGTTACAATCTTTTCTGTTTCCATGTTTAAAGATTGGTGTGATTACTGCTTTTGTCCAGTCTGATGGAACCTGTCCCGACTCCCAGGCCATTTCAATTATCCTGTGTAGCCATTTTAAGACCTGACATTCCACTGTATTTGATGAGTTCCGACTTAATTTCATCCACCCCAGCCGCTTTATTGCACTGCAGTCTATTGACCATTTTTTCCATTTCCTCAAATGTGATCCTATTTCATCATCATTCCTATCCCATTCTACCTCGAAATTTGAAACATTACTGATCGCATTTTCACCTACATTGAGCAACTCTTCAAAATATTCCCTCCATCTGCCCAAGGCATCCCACAGGATCCACCAGCAGTTTTCCTGACCTGTCCAAAATACTTGTCATTTCCTTCTTACCTCCCTTTCGAAGACTGCTAATTACACTCCAGAATGGTTTTCCAGCAGCTTGACCCATAGTCTCCAACCTGTTTCCAAGTCTTCCCACGATTTCTTCTTGGATGCTGCAATTATCGGTTTGGCTTTGTTTCTTTCTTCAACATAACTTTCTGTCTACCTGGTTCTGGTATGTAGCCATTTTTGATACGCTTTCTTTTTCCTTTTACAGGCTGCCTGACTGTATCATTCCACTAAGCTGTTTGCTTCATCCTACTTTTACAGACTACTGTTCCAAGACATTCTTTAGCCACTTCTAGTACTGTGTCCCTGTACCTTGTCCATTCCTTTTCCAATGACTGTAATTGAATACATTCAACTAACTGGTACCTTTCTGAGATCGCTGTTATGTACTTGTGCCTGATTTCCTTATCCTGAAGTTTCTCCACTCTTATCCTCCTACAAATGGACCTGACCTCCTGCTGCACTTTCGGCCTCACAATCCCAATTTCACTGCAGATTAAATAATGATCAGTGGTCATCAAAGAATCCCCTGAATACACGTGTGTCCCTCACAGCCTTCCTGAATTCCTGATCTGTTATTATATAGTCAATGACAGATCTGGTTCCCCTGCCTTCCCAAGTATACCGGTGAATGTACTTATGTTTAAAAAAGGAGTTTGTGATTACTAAGCCCATACTGGCACAGAAATCCAAGAGTTGTTTCCCGTTCCTGTTGGCCTCCATATCCTCTCCAAATTTACCCATAACTTTTTCATACCCTTCTGTTCGATTTCCAATCCTGGCGTTAAAGTCACCCATGAGCAGATCACTGTCCTTGTCCTTTACTCTAACAACTACATCACATGAGTGCCTCATAAAAACTATTCATCTTATCTTGATCTGTCCCTTCACAATGCGAATATACTGACATAATCTTAATTTTCTTGCTAGACACTGTCAAATCTATCCACATCAGTCGTTCGTTTACATACCTTATTGCAACTACGCTGGGTTCCATTTCTTCCTGATGTAAAGCCCTACACCCCATTGTGCTATTCCTGCTTTGACTCCTGACAGGTAGACCTTGTATTCTCCTACTTCTCTTCTTTCTCACCCTTACCCGAATGTCACTAACAGCTAAACGTCCCAGCTCCATCTTACTTGCAGCCTCTGCCAGCTCTACCTTCTTCCCAGAGTAGCCCCCATTGATATTAATAGCTCCCCATCTCACTACCATTTGTTTGCCAATTCGTATCTTAGTAGTCCCTGGTTTGTCAGTTAGAGGTGGGACTCCGTCCCTCCAAAGGTCCGAGGCATTTTGCTCTGATTGTTGCCAGCACCAGCATCATATTTAAAGTACCAGGGAAGCAGGTTGCTAGCCTTACTTGCCCCGAGTCCCATTGGGTTTTACCACTAACGGCTGAGGGACTAGCCGGTGGATTTGGTATAGTCTTTGCCGTATGAGCACAAAGGTGACCACGACTCAGAATATGTCCGAGATGCCCAGGCTTATTCCAAAGTAACTGGTATCCCGACTGTCGGGACCACTTACTTGGCCACTCATACGTTGCCCATGGTTCATGAACTAGGACATGACTACAGGAACCCACACCATGAACCAATGAATATGTGGTGGTTCATATATTTCATTTTGTTCAGTAATTTAAAATCGTAGTTACATTTGCTTTTGTTATTATGTGCAGTGATTCTGTTGATTCTGTGTGTGAACTATTTCATGATCGTACGTTTCTTCAGGTAATAAATAACTTTATGATAACTATCTAGTTTTTTTCCCATTGGCGACCGAATTTAAGAATTACTTCATTGATTTACTGTGATTCACTCAAAATTGCGTGATACTATTCGTTGTCTTTGTGTGGTGTGTAATTTGCAATACTTTATAACGACCATTCAGAATTTACGTAAGTAGAGGATGGAGTAACTTATCTGTGGAAGTAAATTATTGTACATTTTCTACCCTTTTTATTTCAGAAGCGATTGTCTTGACTTTTTTTATCCGAATAGGCTCACGAGATAACGATTATGTGCGTATCCGTTCACAGAGGGGGAAACGTTCACAGAGGGGGAAACGTTACAAACCCACATGTAACCTACTAAAACGAAAGAATTAGAAGACCCGCAGTCTGTTATAGGAAAAGTAAATGAGTTCAGTTACGCCCACTCAATTCTCACAGTGATGCTCAGCAAACTGCAGACGGAGGCATTATGACAGACACGTTGTTCATCGTGGATAGTCTCACAAATCTCAAAGAGGCCAAGTTTCGAAACGAGTCAAGATGCGTCTCGCGTACGCTCCACGACGACAATTTAGATATATTGGTACCGACAAACTGTCTTTCCACGTAATATCTGCAAATGAAACAGGTGGGGGGGGGGGGGGGGGGGAGCAGGGAGACGTACAGTGGATTGTGCTTTGGTCGCACATGCGTATCAATGAATCCGTTCAGTTAAAATTCAGTGGGAGCAGGGAAGGAACTCAAAAAGTATCGTTACTACGAAAGAAAGGCAAAAGAAGTAAAAAATCTAAAAAAGGGTCAGATATTTTTTAAAGTAATGTGTCTAGAAGTGCGAAACAAAATAGATTACAGAAACATTTTAAGTGCCTTTAAATGATGCTCGAAATCATGTGCAGAACATGAGGTGCTGACTAAGAACTTAAAGTTCAGTGTTTAACCTGGAATTTTAAAGAGTACTAAAGGATATCTGTGTAGTGGATTATGTAGACAGTGGAGTCTGCTGCTGTGGGACCGTGAGATACTATTGTTATCTGAAATCAAGTGGTAAAATACACTGGCGGAAAAAAATCAAAACGACAAAAAATAATTAATGTAAAGCAATGAATTACGGGAATACTTTTGTCTATGAAACATATCTAAGTGATTTACGTTGCAAGGTCACATACTGATGTAAGCTCGAGATAAGACATTGCAAATGTGAAATCCTGGTAGGTTAACAACCGGTGTAGCCACCAGAATTTTGAATGAAAGCACGCAAACTTGCATCCTTTGTGTTGTAGACGTGCCGGATCTCAGTTTGTGGTATGGATTTCCATGCCTGGTGCACTTAGTCAGTCAATAAAGGGACGGTTAACACTGTTCGTGGATGAAGAAGTTGTCATCCAATGATGTCCCATGAATGCTCTATTGGAGGCAAATTTGTTGATGGAAAAGTCCGAGGTAACATGTCGACAATCGGTAGAGCATATTGGGTTACAACAACGGTATGTGGACGAGCGTTATCCTGTTGGTAAACACGCCATATAATGCTGTTCATAAATGGCAGCATAACAGGTCGGATCACTAGACTGATGTACAATTTTGCAGTCAGGGAGCGTGAGATGACTACGAAAGTGCTCCTTCTGTTATACAAAATCGTACTCCAGACGTAACTACACTTTTAGATCCAGTGTGTCTAGACTGCAGACCAGTTAGGTGCAGGTCCTCAGCTGGCCTTCTCCCTACGTGGAACGCACGCTACGGGACACCTGGGTAAGAGCTGGCCTTGACGTAACCGGTTGCTAACACTTCGTTGTGTCACTATGGTGCCAACTGCTGCTCAAATTGCTGCTACAGATGCAATGTGATGAGCCAGAGCGATACACTGAACACTATGTTTCTCCCTGTCGGTAATATCACGCGACCATCAGGAGCGCGGTCTTCTTGAGATGCACATTCTCGCGGTCGCCGCTGCCAATTTGCCGCCTTAAGGGCATTCTTGACTAACAGCACCATTTCCAATCTCAAAGGGAGCTAACGTTCACGACAGTTGTATTTAAAGCAAACTTGATTTGCATCTTCACAGCGACGCCACTCTTATGGTGCTGGTTCGAAATCTGAATAGACATTGCAATTTTGTCACATGATGACATGGTTGGAGACCGTGGCTGTTATTTGAAGACAAATGTTGATGGTGTTGAGACAGCAACCAGCCACAAGTTTATTTTCAGTTCCTTTATTCAAAAGGTACCGTTACCGGTTTCGAATCATTACGATTCATCTTCAGACGGTTTTCATGATTTCATTACAACTTGTGGTGCGTGTTTTTTTTACAGATTAATTGTCCTAAAATATAAATAATACCTAATTATAAGCACGCCACACAGATGATTGTGTTACAGATTTGCATTGGATGTGACGTACGTGAAATGTCGCTTTGGAGTGTTTGTTTTCATAGTTAGACATTGTCTTTCAGGTGTAAAAGCTCGCCTACCAATTTTCGTTAGTGTCACATAACGCATCCTTGGTGTTGCGATTTTTTTCTGTCAGTGTATTTTGGCAGTTGAGATAGTATTGCTATGTAAAGCTAAGATTCTAAGTTAAACACTGAACTTTAAATTCTCAATCGGCACCTCATTTGTTGTTCATGGTTTCGAGCATCATTCAATGGCATGTCATATGTTACTCTAAACTGTTTTATTTCTTGGTTTTAGACAGAACATTTCACAAAAAATATGACTCTTTTTCACCAAAGTTTCTTTTGTTTTTCCAGTTAGGCCTGGCGCCGGGCAGTTGGATACCCCACTTATCCATTTCATCTTCAACTGTTTTCTGATGACGCTGTTAAAAAGAGTAGGAAAAACAACCTTTAATGTTCGAATACAATATTACGGACACGCTGATTGACAAAGTCACAACGATTAAATATATAGATACAACGTTGCGAAGCATCGGAAAATGGAACGAGCACGGAAGTCCGGTAGGGAGAAAAGATGGTCGACTTCGGTGTATCTAGACAATTCTAGGACGTGTATCTTATCTATAAAGGAGATCACATAATTAACTATTCCGATCCATTCTTGACTACTGGGACCCCCACCAAGTCTGGTTAAATCAAGACGTGGAAGCAATTCAGGGGAATGCTGCTACATTCGTTATAGATAGGTTCGAACAACAACAATCTGGTTAAATGAAGACGTGGAAGCAATTCAGGGGGATGCTACTTGATTCGTTATCGGTAGGTTCGATCAACAAGCAAGTATTACAGGTATGCTTCATGAACCCAAATAGCAGTCCCTGGACGGAAGGTGACTTCCTTTTTTTTTTTTTTTTTTTCGAGGAACGCTGTTGAGAAAATTTAGAGAACCGGCATCTGAAGCTTACTACAGAACGATTCTACTGCCGTTAACATACACTTCGCGCAAGGACCGCGAAGACAAGATAAAAGTTAGGACTGTATAGAAGCAAATAGACAGTCGCTTTTCTTTCTCTCCATTTGCGAGTGCAACATGAGAGGGAATGACTAGTAGTGGTACTCGGTATCCTCCGCCATGCACCATGCGGTGGCTTATGAATAATGTGTACAGATGTTCATGTATGTTATGGGGCCATTTTCGTCAAAGCTGCCACATACCATAATGAGACTCCGTTAAAATAATAACTCAGCCAATTTAAATTAATTTCCTGCTTGAGATGAGAGTAAAAATATGGTTAAGGTAGACGTCGGTGATTGCCATATCCAATCATTAAATTTGCGTATTAATTTCCTATTCTGGAGGATTGACTCCATGTTGAACATAGGGTATCTGGACAGAGGAGATTGAGCCAGTGCCCGGCCTTTAGGGCAGGGATACAGTCCTCTTCAAACTAAAGGCATCAGTACTACGGTAGAGGAAGAAGCCAGTTAGAAACCGGGACTAGTATACTGCATGCGGACCAAGCCACGATGGAGAGGTGCTGTACATTTTTGCCTCCTAAACGAGGGACTGCTGCTGTGTACAGTTTTTAACGTGGGACTCCGCTGAAACCTATTCGCGAGCTAAACAATGATGGGGAGCGCAGTACTGCAATGATCTGTGCTCTGCAAGAAACCTGTTTCTGGGAACATCGAGGAAGTAAATAATGACACAGATGCGCTGTTGCTGCTCTCTGGATGTAACTATTCGTCTGGGACTCTTTTTCCGCACGAAACCTAATAACGACCTTTTTTGTATCCCGCCTGGAAGGCGGCGCGTGGGTCTGCTCCGGTGATCTGCAAAATAGGTCAAGTGAAGGAAGAGAGTAGGAGCAGGTGAGGTAAAGCACTTCGGTACAGCGTGTAAAATAAAAGCAAATTTACTACAGGCAAAAACAAGTTAATAAGTGGCTACATAACTTTGCGATGATGAGCACGTAGGTGCGAAGCCGTATTACCATCATAAGTAGTACAAAGCGACGTATCCAGGCCGTGTGCTCTTGATAAATGGGGAGAAAGCAGAGCGGCACTCGTTGAGCTCAACAGCATCGGCTAGAGGGCTCTGTGGTCGGCGTAGTTGGTCCGCTCTCGTAGTGGCAACCTACGAGCGTGCACATACGTTGTCGCATCGGAACTATCGATTCCACAGAACTGTTATTGTATTGCTCAAAGAATAAGTGCTGATTGCAGAAGGAGATAAAAAGGTGACTCCTATTTGTGTGTTGTGCTGCTTACAAAGGAAAAGTGCTAAGGGGGTTCCGTTGACAAGGATTTATCCAGAGTACCGAGACTAAGTGCCGATATGTAGAGCAGTTTTAATTTAATTTTCATTACAGTGTAACACTCCCGTGATTGTGTCTAAAAAATTCTCAGTTCTCCACCAAATCCTTCCTCAGCGTCGCAATTTGGCTAGGGAGGACCACCGTAAAATTACAGGAAGCTGGAAAGAGGTTTCGGCTGATTGAAGCTTTGGACTGCTGGGATAGCACAGACGATAAAAAATCAGATTTTTTTCTCTATAAAATGCAAAGATTATAAAATGTTGCAAGCTGTGGGTTGCCTGGTGTGCGACGATACAATTTACACACGTACTAGGAAGGGCAGGCTTGCAACGAGAAAAACACATATCAAATTTCCTTTTTCTGTGACGCAATGCCCATGGGTATTGTGACGGCATCGTAATTTGTTTTCATAAACGAATTTTGCGGCATTCGTTGAAACGTATATCGCACAAGCGCATAACTTCCCTGTTGCCCACCTGACCAGCGAACATTTTTCCAGTCGCGTTTCTCCCCGTCGTCTCGCTACCTGCAGCCTTCGACCTGCCGCATGAAAAATGCATGTACTCCGCACTCGCCGCAGATCCTACTTCAGTCGCTACCGCACACAGCTGCTGGACTCGCAGTGCGTGACCATTCTTGCTGGCGACTTGACCAAACGTGATACGTTTTGCTGAGTGCCTTGCTAATCGTCTCTCTCCTTCACTCCAACACATTTCCAAATAGTCACCCATAATCCTACTTATTCTATCATTTTACCAATACTTCTGCTTGAAACTCTCAACCTTCTCTTCATTGCTTGCCTTAACCATCTGAGAAATTGCAACATTTTTGGTTATTATCTTCTTCTACACTTCAAGCCTTAGGCATTTGCCTTCTCCCTCCTTCTCTTCTTAGGTGTGTACCATATGACTTTCAGAGGCAATCTCTGGCTCCTCTTCCCGTAAATGTGTTAATTCACTTTCGTTCTGTATTCTTTGATTTTATTTCCCAGTTTATGGTCGTCCACTTTATTCTCAATATCACTGTTGTAAATTCTGTCTAATCGACTACATCAGTCTACTGCTCCGAGGAGTCTCATTTGTCTTGCCTGAATTCTTCTCTGTTGTTGTTTACATGTGACCCATGACTCCTTTCCACACAATAAAGCAGGAATAGCCACGGTCGTACAAAATTTCAATGTTTTCTCTTTCCGTGTTTTGTTTTGCAGCCAGCTATTTGTCATTCTAAACATATTTCAGAATTTCACTGCTTTCTTCTCTTCATCTCTATCACATTCACTAGCAGTGTCAAGCCTTAGAAATTTCGTGTGTTAAACTTGTTCCCATATTTTTCTATTAACACGAATTTTTGACCTTTCGAGGACTTTTCCCTTTAAAGTCATTGTTTTTCATTTCCCTGTTAATATCCCTAACGCATATGTTTCACATATTCTGCCCAACAAATAAATTCCTTTTTGAGAAGTCTCTGCTGCGTAACTAAGTGAATAGTGGTGTTGTGAGGCACACTGTTTTCTGCAAGGTAACGTAGCTCCAGTTACATTTCCGCTTAAAGGGGACCATACTAACTTCCTCTCGGCGGTTTGACTCATATGGCCAGGGTGTGTATGGCATGACAAGGACTTCAACAAGTGTAAGTAGGAAGACGCAACTCTCAACTGTTTTCGATAAAATCGAGATTGAAAAGTTTAGGTTGCTTTTATACTTTGCATGATCGGTAGTACTCAAAGAGTTCGCATCCGAGCGAGTAAGCACTCAGTTTCATAATCGCAAGGTCTCTGGATTGAATCTCGCTGCTGGTGCTATTTATTTTTATGAGTTGCTTGCATCAATATTTGGTGCTATGCTTCGATATGCGTAGAACGCCACGAAATTCTGTGACCATCGATAACCGTTTATGAATGTAACCAAGTTTGTTTTGCAACAGACACATTGAAAAAAAAGTGGACACGTAAAAAATTCGGCGTTCCTTACATCTGTTATATGTCGTGATAATTATTGTTTTCCGTGTGTGTATGATCAGTATCATCCCGATTCATGCAGTGCTGCATAGTTTGCACATTATACTTATCGCAAATCTAGATACACTGATACAAATAAAATGCCTACACCGATTTGATTGAAAAAGTTCTCGTGCATCCGTTTTTCATTTCTCCTTAAGAAAAATACTTTTTCTCCTTTCTCATGTCAAAGTTTAGGAAAATAATAAATAAAGTATTAGGAATTGATACTTCTCACGGTTATAACAAATCTGTTGTTAGAGTTAAGTGGGAATGAAAAATAAATCACCGTTGGTGAGATTCTATCCAAACACCTCGCGCACATGAAACAAAGCGCTTAGGGCGGGCGCATACGGGAGACTTACTGTCGCGCAACCATTTCGTCTTTCTTGTTTTCCTGTTGCTTCGGTTTTTGAGAGCTCGCACACGATGAGCAACCGTTTTCTGACAGCGAACCCATTTCCAAGGGTTTTTGTAGTGCAGTCAACCAGTGCAGTTTTGAGATTGCAGTGGTTTGTGCTCTCATCATTCGACAAACGACAAAACAACGGGACAGGAAGTATTGATTCACCAGCTTATGTCTGAAAGACTAAATAAAAGGAAATTCACATTAATGTTTCAAAAGGTAAGATGTTACCCAGAGAAATTCTTCAGTTATTTCCACACGTATGTACCGTCATTTGACGAGCTAGTCACAGTTCTGGGACCTGCTATCACCTACCAAAATACAAATATGCGACTGGCGATTCCACCAGAAGAAAGGCTCGGTGTTACATTAAGGCAGGTTGCATGAAATTACACATTTTTTATTCAGTCTGATATTATTTATTATTCGAGAAATCCAGTTAATAACAGAAATCGTTACATTTTGTATAAAATATGTGTGATTGAAACGGCAGAAAATGAGTGCAGGTATAAAGTTTAAACTCTGTTGCGTCTAGTGACATCGTACCTAGTTCCTGATCTACCTGAAGGCACAGAAAAATTAGTCAAGTATGAGTTTACACTGTCGCAATCATGAGGAGTAGTAAGGACGGTGTACGAGCTGTTTCCAGCGGTAGGTTGGTTGTCAGACATAGATGTCGCAGTAAACACCCGCGCAAGGGTGGAGAAGCTAGAATATCGAACTCCACTACTGAAACCATCACGTGTGTCATTTGGTAGACACGTGTTCTGGATACGTCTTATTACCTCAAGAATCTCAATTTGTGCATCGATCATTCGGTGTGTGGGTACTGCTTTCAGCACAGGTACAAGAGACAATGCAAAATGTGTTGCAGTGTCATCCATTAATGATGTAAGTTTCTTTCTTCTCTCGAAGCATATCGAGTAACGTTCCTTCTAACTCTTCTTCTTCTTATTTGGATTGTAGGAGGTATGCGGAGAACGAACAATGGGTGGCCTTTGAACGTTCTCTGTTTCCTCAGGTTCCTCATTGCTAACTACTGGTTCAGCATTTCCACTTCTTTCACGTACTTCTACGGTTGGTAGAAGAAATAAAAGTTGATCGTAAAATTTGTACTTTCGGCGCTTTCAGACTGGTTGTCCTGGCTTAGCCGATTTTTGTTCACGCAATTCTCGTGCAAAGCATGTCCTCATATTTTTCCATTTTCGTTGTACTAACGTTCCTAGGAAACAAAGACAATAAATTGAAACGCTTGACATTGCTGTAGATTTTAATTTATTTTCATGATATAAAAATGAAAACTATTGTAATTCAGTTAATTTAAATAATTTACGAAACTTCATAAATTATAACTTATATATATATATATATATATATATATATATATATATATATAACTTCTGTAAAGAAGTTATTATATATTATAACTTCTTTACAGGTACCGGTCAACTGGATCAAGTTTCAACGATCGATATATATATATATATATATATATATATATATATATATATATATATATATACACTCCTGGAAATTGAAATAAGAACACCGTGAATTCATTGTCCCAGGAAGGGGAAACTTTATTGACACATTCCTGGGGTCAGATACATCACATGATCACACTGACAGAACCACAGGCACATAGACACAGGCAACAGAGCATGCACAATGTCGGCACTAGTACAGTGTATATCCACCTTTCGCAGCAATGCAGGCTGCTATTCTCCCATGGAGACGATCGTAGAGATGCTGGATGTAGTCCTGTGGAACGGCTTGCCATGCCATTTCCACCTGGCGCCTCAGTTGGACCAGCGTTCGTGCTGGACGTGCAGACCGCGTGAGACGACGCTTCATCCAGTCCCAAACATGCTCAATGGGGGATAGATCCGGAGATCTTGCCGGCCAGGGTAGTTGACTTACACCTTCTAGAGCACGTTGGGTGGCACGGGATACATGCGGACGTGCATTGTCCTGTTCGAACAGCAAGTTCCCTTGCCGGTCTAGGAATGGTAGAACGATGGGTTCGATGACGGTTTGGATGTACCGTGCACTATTCAGTGTCCCCTCGACGATCACCAGTGGTGTACGGCCAGTGTAGGAGATCGCTCCCCACACCATGATGCCGGGTGTTGGCCCTGTGTGCCTCGGTCGTATGCAATCCTGATTGTGGCGCTCACCTGCACGGCGCATACGACCATCATTGGAACCAAGGCAGAAGCGACTCTCATCGCTGAAGACGACACGTCTCCATTCGTCCCTCCATTCACGCCTGTCGCGACACCACTGGAGGCGGGCTGCACGATGTTGGGGCGTGAGCGGAAGACGGCCTAACGGTGTGTGGGACCGTAGCCCAGCTTCATGGAGACGGTTGCGAATGGTCCTCGCCGATACCCCAGGAGCAACAGTGTCCCAAATTTGCTGGGAAGTGGCGGTGCGGTCCTCTACGGCACTGCGTAGCATCCTACGGTCTTGGCGTGCATCCGTGCGTCGCTGCGGTCCGGTCCCAGGTCGACGGACACGTGCACCTTCCGTCGACCACTGGCGACAACATCGATGTACTGTGGAGACCTCACGCCCCACGTGTTGAGCAATTCGGCGGTACGTCCACCCGGCCTCCCGCATGCCCACTATACGCCCTCGCTCAAAGTCCGTCAACTGCACATACGGTTCACGTCCACGCTGTCGCGGCATGCTACCAGTGTTAAAGACTGCGATGGAGCTCCGTATGCCACGGCAAACTGGCTGACACTGACGGCGGCGGTGCACAAATGCTGCGCAGCTAGCGCCATTCGACGGCCAACACCGCGGTTCCTGGTGTGTCCGCTGTGCCGTGCGTGTGATCATTGCTTGTACAGCCCTCTCGCAGTGTCCGGAGCAAGTATGGTGGGTCTGACACACCGGTGTCAATGTGTTCTTTTTTCCATTTCCAGGAGTGTATTATAACTTCTTTACAGGTACCGGTCAACTGGATCAAGTTTCAACGATCTTTCATACAACTACTTGATTGGTGCTAGCACAATCCGCAAAATAGTGAAAGCAACGTGCACTGGAATATGGAATGTTTTGCAGCCTATGTTTATGCCAGAGAAATGTGAAGAAGAGTGGTTGCACATTACTGAACAGTTCTATAAGAACACCCATTTCCCCAAAACCGTAGGTGCTGTTGACGGAAAACATATTCGAATAACATAACCTCAAAGTTCTGGCTCAGAATTTTATAATTATAAAAAAATTCTTTTCTGTGATGTTGATGGCATGAGACGATGCTGAATGTCAATTTGTCTTCATAGATGTTAGTTCAAATGGAGCAGCAGGTGATTCCTCAGTTTTTAATAATTCGAATATGACCAAAAAGCTTCAACGTAACCTTCCGAGCATAGCGAACAACCGAACATTGCCTAACGATCCAGAAGGCAAACCAATGCCTTTTTGTTTGCTTTCTGATTAAGCTTTTGGTTTATCGAGGCACATTTTGCGTCCATTTGCTAACCTCATTAAAGAAAATTTTCAACGGTAAACATGCAACTGCTCGTCGTATGGTTGAATGCACATTTGGCATACTGGGGAACAAATGGCGTATTTTCCATAGACCTCTTGATGTTACCATCGATTTCTGGGGTGCAATAATCAAAGCACGTATTGTGCTCCACAATTTTCTGTGCAGAAGAGATGGAATCAGCTTTACAGATATGGCTTATGAATGTTCACTGCAGAGTATAGACATTGAACATCAGGCTAGAGCTGTATCCGCTGTCAATATACACAAGTATTTTGCAACCTATTTTACGTCCCCTGGAGGATTCGTGGCAGTACGATGGACTCGGATTTCAGTACGACTCAAAAACATTGAAAAAAAATAGTTCAAATGGCTCTGAGCACTATGGGACTCAACTGCTGCGGTCATTAGTCCCCTAGAACTTAGAACTAGTTAAACCTAACTAACCTAAGGACATGACACACATCCATGCCCGAGGCAGCATTCGAACCTGCGACAGTAGCGGTCTCGCGGTTCCAGACTGCAGCGCCAGAACCACGCGGCCACTTCGGCCGGCAACATTGAAAAATTTACTTGTTCTGTCCACAAAACACTATTAATAAGTGAAGATTTAATCTTACCTTACAATCTGTCGAGCAGCTAAGAGAAAACTGCCGAGAAGGAAATTAATGCATTGCTTGCCTGTACTCTACCACTCTTACTTTTTTTCTTTTACATTTATATGAGTACTCCGCAATTCACAATTAAGTACCTGGCAGAGGGTTCATCGAACCACCATTAAGCTGTATCTCTACCGTTCCACTCTCGAGAAACGCGCGGGAAAAACGAACACTTATATCTTTGTGTGTGAGCTCTGATTTCTCCTTTATTATTATTATGATTTTTTTCTCCCCATGTAGGTGGATGCCAACAAAATATTTTCACGCTCTGAGCGGGAAGTTGGTGATTGAAATTTCATGCGAAAGTCCTGCCCCAGCGCAAAACGCCTTTTTTAAATGGTTGCCACCCCAATCCCCATATCATATCCGTTACGCTCTCTCCCTTATTTCGTGATAGTGCAAAAAGAGCTGCCGTTTTCTAAAATTTTTCGATGTCTTCCGTCAGTCCTATGTGTTGCGGAGCCCACACAGAATAGCAATGCTCCAGAAAAGCGCGGAAAAGCGTAGTGTAATCAGTCTTTCAGTAGATCTGTTATATTTTGCAAGTGTTCAGCCAATAAATCTCTGTCTTTCGTACGCTTTCCCCACAGCATTATCCATTCCAATTTAAGTTATTTGTATTTGCAATCCCTAAGTATTTAGTTGAGCTTACAGCCTTTAAATTGAAATTTAGCCTATTATTTTCAGTGATCATGTGGTCGACTTCACACTTCTGATGATTTAGAATCGATTGCCACCGTCGCGATTGACAACAGCTGGATGGTCTTTGATGTGTGTGCGGGCGTGCTGCAGTCCTCTCCAACGCATCCCACACGTGCTGGATGGGACTTAAGTCGGGGAGAACGGGAAAACCAATACATTCGCCGAATATCCTATCGTTGCAAGAGCTGATCCGTCTGGACTGTTCGATGTGGTCGCATATTGTCATCCATAAAAATAATTTCTCTGCGGAAAGACGCACATGCGTAACTAGAAGCTTTGACTTCGAAATGATTTCTCACAATGGACGTTGATGAGCCAAAATATTATGTCCGCTGTCCAACACGAGAATGAATGCTGCCTGGCGGCGTTGTGGACGCGTGACGCGGTGAGGAAAAGTACAGTGCTCTGATAAACATAAGGATAAGATAGATAAAACAAAATAACATATTAATAACTCGTTGGAAAACAGTGAAAGTGGGGAGTATGTGGCCGGAGGTCTCCCACTGGTGAGCAGAAAGCTGGAAGTCACGTGGCGTGAGGACAGTTTCACTACAGCGTCAAATGAGGCTGGGCCCGTAACACGAGGCAGTTGAAGCAGCTGTAAAAGGTAGTAGGTGTCAATCAGCGAGCAGTTACTGTACACTGCGGTGGTGTTCTTCATCAGGACATGCCTCGGAGACAAATTTTGAGTGACTTCACAAACAGAAGAATCATCAGGAAACTGTTAGAAGGACGATGTATGATGAGTGTAGCCCAGGAACTTGATATTGCTTACATATTAGTTTCACATGCGTGGGGAGATTCCCAACCACAGGTGTTGTTGCCCGTAGGGGAGGAGGTGGTCGACCAAGGTCACATGCATCAGGCAAGAAGGAAACCACGCCAAACAGCGGGTGCAATTGCAACCACATTTAACAGGACTGCGAAGAATGGGATGTCGCTCTACACTGTGCCACGTCGACAGTGTGGGGATGGTCTCTTTGCTCTACAACCAGTAGTTTGTGTTCACACCCTCACATCGGTAGTACCGTCGTCGATGGTCCCATGTGCTTAGGAACTGCACCATCGAGCAGTGAGGTCGCATGCTCTGCTCTTCTCGGATGAGAGCACGTTCAGTCTGAGTAGTGATTCTGAATGTACCCTCACGTTGCGAGAGGTGAATATACACTGTTGTCCGAAATTAGATCAACAAATCACTATTACCCCGTCCTGTGTCTAATCAAAAATATAATCATACCAACTGTCAACCAGATGTCCGTACGTCGTGTTCTGCACAGAAGATGGTATTTCAGTCAACGGATAACCATGATGATGACGTCAGGGCACCTATGAAAAGAGGGAGTTTTTGCCGTGTAGCCCCACATCCACAATCGCTGTATACAGTCACAGATGGTGCAGTAAGGCACAGAGAAGATGCCTATCAGACGCTCTGCGGTGGAGGGCCGTGGTAAGAAAGGAAGCAGGACAGTCACAAACTGATTTGGCCCGGAGGATTAAAATGAATCGTTCTGTTGTTTCTCCGATGTGGCGACAGTTTATAGAAACGGAAACTGTATTCCGTAGAGTAGGGCGGGGCCGACCACGTGTGACTTCAGAAGATAGGTCCGTTATTTAGCTGTAAGGGCACGACATGACCACCTTAGTGCTCCACGGCAACTGGCATGTGAGCTCGCAGCACCCACTGGACGTGCTGTATCAAGGCAAAGGGTGTGCAGAAGGCTTCAGCAGAGTGGCCTTTATTGTCGAAGACTCTGTATGTGTACATATGACGTATCTTCACAGAGGGGAACGTCTATAGTGGAGCCATCAAAGTGCCACCTCGACGGTCGAAGAAATGGCCAATGTTGTTTCCACAGATGAGTCCCGATTTAGTGTGGACAGTGATTCTAGATTGATTCACATCTGGAGGGAACGTGGAACACGATTTCGGGACCCAAAGATTGTGGAAAGTGACCGATATCGGGGAGGATCCATAATGCTGTGGGCAGGGATTATGTTGACCACACGAACCCCTCTCCACGAAATTGTACGGGCGAATCGGCAAGGATTAACTGCTGTCAGATATCGTGAAGAGATCTTGGGGCCTCATCTGCGGTTGTTGCGAAGTACTGTGGGCCCAGATGTCGTACTGACGGTCGATAATGTTCGACGAGTACGGGTGGTTGTTTTCTTGGAAATAGAAGATATTGCACTCATGGCGTGGCCTCCTCGCTATCCCGATTTGAATCCCATAGAGCATGTCTGGGGTGCACGAGGAAGACGGCTTGCATCACGTCAACATTCGCCAACCACTATCCAAGAATGTTAGCAGCTCTGCAAGAAAATTGGCGTCTCTGCCTTAACATCAAACTGATGACATCACTCACAGCATGCCCCGTCGTTGTCAGGCCTGCACTGCTGCCAGAGGTGGTCACACCTCATACTGAGCACATTAACCAGTTGTCAGAATGTGTGTACAAACCCGTTAAGTTGTAAATAACGAAGAAAATTTTTGTCTTCCGTTATGCATGTTGCAGTTATTTGCGTTCTGTATTCATTACATTGTTTCTACTTTATTATCACCTGCTTACACTGTTTTTTGGCAAAGTAAACGCAACATTACAAACTTTTCTAGTGGTGCTTTAATTCTGGACACGAGTGTATGGTTGTTTTGGTTTGCTGTGTGCTAGGATATGGAAGGTATAATGTTCCATGAGTGCACTAACCTCCAAATCTTTGAACTCTGCACAGCCACTGATCAACGTCATTGTGATACTGTACTCCTTAGCTATATATGCGTTTCTGGGGTGACATCATTTTTACGAATGACGATATGCAACAGCATCGAACAGTTCAGACGGATAAGCTCTTAGAACGAGGGATATTCGGCGAATGAACTGCCATTCCCGTTCCCCCGTCTTAAATCCCTTCCATAACGTATGAGATGCATTGGAGAGACGTATTGAGCACTCCCACATATACCAACGACCATACAACAGCTGTCAACCGCGATGGTGGCAATCGACCCTAAATCGTAAGGAGGGTGAAGTCATCCACATGAACACTAAAAGGAATCCTCTGTATTTCTGTTAAGTGATGAATCACGGATTTCTAAAGGCTGTAAACTCAACTAAATACTTTGGGATTACAATTACGAATAGCGTACTTTGGAATGCTCACATAGATAATGCTGTCTGACCACTTAAAAATATTACAGGTCTACAAAGAAACAGCTTACACTGCACCTGTCCGCCCTCTCCTGGAGTATTACTGTGCTGTATGGGATCCTCATCACATAGGATCACATAGGACTGACGGAGGACATCGAAAAGTTTCAAAGAACTGCAGCTCGTTTTGTATTATCACGAAATAAGGGAGAGAGTGCCATTGATGTGATAAGCGAATTGGGGTGGCAATCATTAAAAGAAAGGCGTCTTTCGCTGTGGCAGGCTCTCCTCAGAGTGTGAAAATATTTTGTTGGCACCCACATAAATAGGGAGAAATGATGATACCAATAAAATAGATCAGAGCTCACATGGAAAGATTTAAGGGGAGCCGGAGGTGCCTATGCTGCCCATGTTAAAATCACTAAGTTTGAGGAACATTTATGAATAAACTACCAAATAGAAAAATTTGATTTTTTTTTACATATAGAGTGGTTTAGTATTGCAGTTATGACAGAGGGATTTTGGAGTATCTTTTCTAGTTTCCTTCCAATTATTTTTTTTTATTAATGACCCAAATTTTTTTACAAATAATTGCTTTAAAATTAAACTGAAATGAAACTACTGAACATATTGCCAAATGGCTGTGTTACAATGTACGTTTGACCACTAGGAGTGCTGTATAAAAATTTCATCTCTCTAGCTTGAGTGGATTTTGAGAAAATGTTCCTTATATTCGAAAAATTCTAATTTACAGGAAATGGCTATCAAAGTTTCTCAATACATTCCTGCACTACAGGATAGATTATCAGGGTCTTCTTCTTCATCCTCCAAAAGCTTCCTCTTCTGTCTTCTTTCCTGGCCTGTTGTTCCATCATACTTTATATGCCTTTCTCTTCTTTCTGCTCCTCTTATCCTTTCTCTGTCAATATTTCTTAGTGCTCGTGCAGTGTTCACCCCAGCTGTAAATCCTAATGCCTTCAGAGCTTCACACTTCACACTGTTCCCTTGGTTGTAGGTTGCGTTGCATCATAAATGCCAAAGTGCAGTGTTTTTATGCTTACAAACACCGTTTTAGGAATCACTTTCCAAATCAAATTGTTTACGCTCTTATTAGGATTCTGCGTCTTTCCGTGTAGACATTTGTGTAACAATTCTGGCTATGCTAAGTCATGAAAAATATCATCTCTGTCACTAACATATTCACGAAATCTGTCACTTCCACCAGTCAGCTTCTTGCTAGAAGATGTCACAGGGCTATGGCCCGCCATGTGTCGCTTAGCAGAAGAACGCACTGTCTCAGTAATTGTAGTATCGCAACTCGGTATTAGTGTTAATTTTCTTTTCCCTACGTTCTTCCTCTTCTTATATACACGGTTACTAAAACGTGGCATCGTAACCAGAACAACGCTTTACACAAGAAGTATAATACTACCAGCAACAGGTGCAACACTGAACTAATTCGAAACGGTAAACAGCAAAGAGACGATGTTCCGCGCTCTTAGCGCTTCATTTGTCACAGAAAACAATGTAGCCAACCCTTGCACACTCGCTGTATGCGTAACATAAGGCGTTGTATGCGTAACAGGTAGAGAAAATTCCAAGCAGTTCGCCAGGAAGTCACTAGAGGGTGTTAAATGCATTCAGCGGCCACCCATTTCCTCTGCAGGCGTGGGGGAAAATGGTAATAACTCCACTTCTAGGGCGAGTAGAATAATAATTCAAAGTTTACATTAAAGAGGAATAGTCCAATTAATTTTCGGTAGCAAAAAAAATCGTAATTTTTTGGATTTGACCACCTCCGGATCCCCTTAAGTGTTCGTTTTTGCTTCATGACGTTCTAGAGTGGAACGGTAGAGAAATAACTTAATGGTAGTTGGATGAACCTTCTGCCAGCCACTTAACTGTGAATTCTAGAGTAATTGTGTAGATGTAAAAAAATGTAAAAATGGTAGAGTACTGGAACGCCCTGCCACAAGAACTCCTTGCCAGCCTTGCGACTGGTGAGTAGCACGTTGCAGAGTAAGCACTGTCGTCCGCTGTGGTTATACATTATCTTAGGAACCATTTCCTGCTTGTTGTAATGTCCAAGGAACTACCATGAATAGTGGTACTTTAGTATAATAATTGTCTCAGAATTAAGGTTTCGTTTCTGTTTGTCTCATTGCGTATTCTTTCAGTTGCCTTCTGTGCTGCTCTATACTGTATAATACTACAGAATTTATTTCCGTGTAAAGTCAAAATTTGTTCGAGCTATATTACTCGGCTGTGACACATCATGCAGTAGTTACTTTCATCCTCCACTGTTCGTCTGCCAATGCCGTTAGCATCTATGGAAAGTGGTTCTAGAAGGCTGAAACAGCGACTGGGTGACAAGATGTTGGACGCCACGCCTCAACAATGAATACGGAAGTCGGAGGCTTTTCCGCTCTGTAAAGCAGAATTGTTAGCTATCTGTAGGAAACATGATGAGAGAGAACAATGCCGCTGCAGGTACTCTTACAAGTGTTTCGGAGCATACTGTTCAGTGCACTTGCTTGATCCAGTGTTCCCACTTGACCCATCTCCTTCTTCTTCTTCTTCTTCTTCTTATTCTTTTGCTTGTGCCTTGTCCGGCATTTGCGCAGGGTCGGTATGGTGACGGTCAGATCTGGCATGGTTAATTTGAGAGGTGACTGGATCCCCTTCCTGTTTTCGCCTCTTTAAAGACAACACAAACACCCAGTCCCTGAGCGGAGAAAATCTCCGACCCAGCTGGGAATCAAACCTGGGACCCTTGGAACAACAGTCCATCACTGACCACTCAGTTATTGGGGCGGACTCCCATTTGACCCATCAATGTGGCCAATTGCGACTGCAGTGGACACGGGATCATAAAGACTTGACTGTGGTTCACTCAAAAGGAGTAGCCTCGTCGAATGAACCACGTTTATCGTTACATCTGGTCGACGGTTGCGTTCGGATGTACCATCATCGAGGAGATCGGTTGCTCCAAACATGCGCTGCGTCGTGGACGGAACCGGTGGCGGCAGTATTATGCTATGTCTGACTAGCAACTAGACTTGCACAGAAGTAATGGCAGCAATCGAAGACACCATGTCAGTTGCGGACTGCGTGAACGTTACTGTGAACCACCTGCATTCCTTAGTGCTTGATGTATCCCCCGACGACGATAGCCTCCTCCAGCACCTTACCTATCTGTGTCAGAATGCCAGACTCGCGCTACAGTGTCTTCCCCAACGACGACTGCATCATTCAGTAGGACCCTGTATGTATCACAAGGCCAGAATTGTGCAACATTATTTGACGAGTATGGTGTTGAATTCACGTTGATGTCTTGGTCACCTAATTGATATGATTTTAACCCATTAATGACGCTCTTGACCCACAAACCACCGGTCCGTGCCACATACCTCCGGAACCTAGTAAAGACTTGTCGGAGCCAAGTCACGCATAGTCTCCGATGTACTAGATCTACGGTTCAAGGATGGACCAACACGCTAGTAAGTAGGTGGTGTTTGTCATGGCTCATCAGTGTATATGTTTCAAAACTCTGCGCAATGATTCAATCAAACAGGATGAAATCAAATAATAAGGAAAAATCTTGTCAAAATAATTCTGGTAAAAGTCGGAGACCTAAATTGCTATAGGTGAAATACGCAAAGTTCTCAGCCTGGCACAGAGATGACCAAGATGATAAATTATTATTTTTGTGTTGGTACTTGTTGCATAATGACATAACCCAAATGCCAATTTGATTTCCGGATCAGTTTTCAGTGAACGGGCTTTTTTTTAAAGTAATCATGCTGTGTATGTTTCGAAATACGTACTCGTATCTGTGTGATATGCCGAAATTTTCTGTCACTAAAGATCGGTAGCCAGCAGCAGAACACAGTCTCAGCTGCGGGCCCTGTGCACTAAAATTCTTCGTGCGCAGTGTGCCGCGGTCCTCCACCGCAGAAGATGTGGGTCTAGCCGCGTAGCTGTCTGAGCCGGCAATATGAGCCGCAAAGCCGTTCCTGATGAGCACTCGACGGCCGTGTCGCCTCCTCGCCACTACGTCTCTCTACCGTGTCTTGCTTCACCACGAGTGCTGCGTAATTGACATATATGCATTTATACATATCGCGCAAGGACAACCAGTGGTCTAAGAGACCATCTCATTATTACAGACAGACAGTAAGAAGTGCAGTAATTTTGAACTTTGTATTTATTTTATCAATGAAACGTTTGTATTGCTCACTCTAGAGATAAAGTCATAGTCAAATGTAAAATTATAAAAATTTATATAAACTTTTTAAAATGTTAAAAAAGTTCTGTATATTGTATCAATCGGATTTAACATCAATTTTTTTTTACAAAGTGGTTACTAGTTTTGGTAGCTTAACCGTCCTCTTTAGATCTCAGAACAGAGAAGCCACAAAAAAATTGCCTTAAGTAATAAATTTATGTAAAAGTTGCTGTTGTCTTAATTTTAAATAGTTGCTGGGAATTAACTTACCACATATAGCATTGTAAATGCACTAACAGTGTACAACACCGTCGTTACCGTTTGTAAAAGTTGCACACTGTGACGATGTTGTAAGTATATCTTATATTTCTCTTTTGATATCAAGTACAAGTTATATGGAATGTTTGCGAATACCTTATTATTTGGAGAAATCATATTATTTTTGTGTGCTGTGAACCAAAAGCAAACATTTGTTACTTGCTTCTTCTTATTCATAGTCAAATCTCTGCTTACTGTCACTGATGTAACGAAAAGAATAATATGGACGTTTCAGTGTATAAAATTTTGATGACGCTGTACAGGTTTTTTATTTCAATTGCCGTCACAGATAGCGTGATGCGTTCAACGAACTAATCTTTCTTTTAAAACATTATTTCCTACTCTTATTTTTTTGCCAATATATAATTTATTTGTCCTTACCTTCGGTTTAGAATGTAGATAACACGTTTTACCTGAAGATTCAAAATAAGAATTTTCTGACCGATGCAACAGTTTTGAAAACACAGCTAGTGTGTTTATATTGCTACATGTCGTATAACTAGCTGTAGATTTTTAAAAGCAAGACAATAGCAATTTTTACTTAACTTCGTTGCTTAAGGTAATTTGATTATCAGCTTACGATAGGTTTCTTCACATATGACAATGTTAGATGTATTCATAAATTCATAGTTTGCTTCAATTTTTCATGATTTTCAGAACAATAGTGTGTACAGTGTTAATTATTCATGGCATGAAATTCAGTGAACACGACATTCACGATCTGTGATTAACTGATGTATACGACAAGTAATAAATAAAGACAAGAAGTAATATGGGCTGAAGTTTGTAAGGCTATTAGAGTCGGATGTCTTTTTCTCTCTTCGTACGTACAATATTTTATCAATTTCAGAGTTGTACAACCCATCTTAAGGCATCCATATGGCTGAAAAAGAATTCGCAGAGAAAATGTTGTGCAAGCCCAACTTATATAGGCATTTGACAGTGTCATGAACATGTAAACCAAGAAATCGCAACGAAAAACTATGTAATGTCTACAAACGTACACCTGCCTCATATAAGCTCTAGTTTTTCATAATTCCCTATTTTCTCCTTGGAATCACTAAATATCGTTTCAAATACAGGGTGGTAAAAATTAAACTTTTGCTAATTGAGCCAGTGTAAACGGAAAACTATTTACCGTATAGGTACCCAACTTCATAGGAATGATGTTCAGACTGTGCGCTGCAGGACTCGCGTTGTTAGTATTTTTACTGCCATGGCTCGCCGATAGGCGTCGGTGGTGGTGGCGCACGGTTGTAACACGAGGATCAGTGTGCATTACGGTGGCAGAAAATCGGGATGGGTCTGGACAAGATGAGCGAGTCTTTTATTCGTAAGGCTGTGTTATCAAAACAACAGTAACAGTATTGATCGTCCTCGTAGGTATCGACACATTGCTCGTGAGGTAACTCTGTTACTCCGTAACACATTTGGAGAAAACGGACTCATTGGACGGTTGTTCCAAACTGCATCCCTACCAAGATCAAAGAATTTGAACCATTGTGACATTTGACTACCTGAAGGACAGGATTTATTAACGGGACACTAATACACGGAGGTTAAAGATGAGCAATTCGAGGAAGGTAGCCAACATCCCACATGATATGTTTCGCGTAGCAGTAGAGCAGTCTCTAGTGCGGTTCCAGGTTGTCGTGGGACAGTTGGTCGTCAAACCGAGCAGCGACTTGAACCTTGAAGTTAAACATGGCATGCAGTTAACAAATGTGACCCCGTCATGTTGAAATAAAAGGGTTATTTCTCTTCACTTGTCCTTGCAAAAGTTTCGTTGAAATTTGATTGTCCTACGATCACAAGTTTCTCGCGGGAATCCTCTCAATGTGCGAAAATTTGATTACAACCATCCTGTATTTAGTTCAACTACTGGTTTCCTGAACTACAGATATGTTGAGGTTATGTGCAAATTTAAGATGAACGAACCATTCGTATTCCTTTATCCCGCAGTCTGATCTTCACAGCATCTTTTATGATCTCCACAACCACTGTCTTATGCACTTTTTCAGTGGGGCAGAATAAGTGAGATAAAAGTGATATTAAAGGCAAGAAAATTTAAGCAAGGGAATTTTGTGCAACAAGGAACAGAACGAATATACATCGACGCTAATCAGTGAATATGTTTTGAACAGTACATTAAGAACTTCCCTCCATCAAATGTGATATTCACTGTTTGACAGAATAAGAGAAGCAGTCAGAGGACAAGGTGGGATCTCTAACTTCGTACACGAACACACCATCGGCAGGTATGAAATTGATTAGAGTTGATATTCTCTGTGAAAGGTAGAATGGCCATCTGAATCCACTACTATTGTTCGTGTCTAATGTTGTTACAGGGTCGTGTAGGGTATATAATGGGCGTGAAGAGTGACTGCTGAAGGACACAGTTACCATATACTGACGTGAGACAGGCTCATCAGCACCTGACACAATTTGCAAGGGGCCTCACTAGGGACACTGAAGGACACTGAGTTACCACATACTGATGTGAGATAGGCTCTTCAGCAACTGTAAGGGATCTCATTAGGGACACTGAAAGATACGGAGTTACCACGTACTGATGTGAGACACGCACAACAGCCCCTGACACAATGCAGAGGTCTTACTAGGGGTACTGTGCAATGTCCAGATTTGTGGGGCATTCGGATGTGACGGTGGCATGATGTTGGAATGCATAGGAACTTGAGGGTAGGCATGCTTGCCGTCAAAGTACTGATCGACCTCGTCACCACAAAGGAGGACTGTCATATCGTGCTCCAAACACATTGTAACTCCTTTGAATCTGTCATTCTAGAACAGGTAATGAACTCCATTTAACATTCGGTGCCATCCTGCACAGCTTGTCGGAGATTAGCAACAGGTAGACTAGGGAAATACAGATCCGTGTGTAGGTTGCCGTTAACAGCACAACACAGACGGATGTGTCTGGAGTGCTTCCATGACCGAGGAGCATAGACTGCAAAAGAATGGTGTTGCGTAGTGTTCTGCACTACCCAGGGTCATCATTGTCGGCAAGTATGGTGGCTATCTGAGGAGAGAGCCAATTAGTCCAATGTTATGGAGAGGCACAGTGGTGTTATTTCTGGCGTAATGGTGTGGGGAGTCATCTGGTATGATCTCGGTTTATGGCTGGTTGAGACTGTGGGAATTCTGACGACACAACGGTACTTCACTGGCAATTTGCATCCTTGTGTGTTATCTGTCAAGTGACAGTATTAAGGATCCTTCTTTGAACAGGAGAATGGTCGTCCAGACACAACACATTGAAAGATATACACACGGAGCAAAATTTTGTAAGAAAATTTTATATTGAACCAGAGATGGTCAAATGTAGTATCGATTGTGTAGTAGTGTCGCTGCTCAATAGCGATCGCTGGTTCAAGGTGTTATGGGTAATATTTTAGAATAACTTTAGACAGACTGTTATATATAGAGTTAATTTGGACAGGTGGATATATGGAGGACTCTTAAGTGTAAAGACCTGTTATATCTGATGTTTTCTGGATATATACGTACTCGTTACCGGCAGTAATGATTTTTATTTGCAAGATACCATACTCGAAATAATTAAGGTAAAGAAAGTTTTGTTGCTACCAATGCAATGCGCGCATTCATTAAGTGATAATGGAGACAATGTATAGCACTCACGTCCAATGATTTTGTAAAGCTAATTGTTAATGTATAATCAGTTTATTTGTGTTAATTTTGAGCATTATTAATTTTCAGGGAGTGAGAATACATGTTTTGAAGTTAGTGCCATATTGCTACTTACCACAAGTGAATACCAGTTCCCAGATCCATATCGTTCCTGATTAACTATTTTTCTCAAGAAGTTATTGCCTCAGTCATATTCGATTTAATTAAAATGTATGCTAAGCAACAGCCTTGCACAATAGCTGTATGATAACTATACAATTTAAAGTAGGACCTTCTTACTAACAGAGAGCAGTGCCAAGAGCGTTACCCTTGTGCAGATAAAGATAGGAGATTTTAGTATTTCAGGGACAGCATTCATTAAACACAGTTTTGTTTTATTACCAGGGCCAATTTCAAATCGGTATTGTTGCATCAGATTCAGTTTTGTGCTACGTAAATTCATGCAGTTTTCGTTTGGTTTAAAATTATTTACAGTTTACATTCTCGCAGTCAGTAAAGCTCACTAAAGGACAGAGCACATAAGCGACAAGATAAAATACACGTTCGCATGCCGTTCCCGTTCTTACAGATGTGTTGCGGGAACTGCCGGGTACGTCATTAAAAACGTACATGTTTCAACATGTCACTATGAACTGTCAGTAACGTTGAGGTACTGTACTGCCCAGCACGATCGCCAGATCTGTCCACGATGGAACAAGTGTGTTGCCATTTCGATAGCTATGTCTGTCCCAGTGCCAGTATCCAATTCATCAATGACCAGTTACAACAGCTGTGAGATAGCCTAACTCATGGTACAACAGCTTTATGGCACTCTTACCTTTCGAATCATAGCAATCACCCTGACCAGAGGGAATGCAACTTCATACTGGAAAGAAGGGTCATGCTGCCAATGTTTTTGTTAATTTGATTCGATTTTGTAATAACTGAAATAGCATCATATACCTTATTTGCTAATTTGACTCAGTTCTGTAAGAAACGGAATACTAGGTTGGTGTAAAAGTTCGTAGCGTTTTTATTTTACATCTCGGTATTCCGGTTATTTATTGATTATCAGGTTTTCTTTTTTGGAGTTAACTGTTGCTATTTGAGTTTACATAATGTCATTTTGTCATTTGAAGATAGTGAGTGGAGCTGTGGACGCTAGAAAATGGGGAGCTATTGGAGATCTTTCTATTGAACTCAAACGGAAGAGTAGTCTGAGTTCAATAGAGGGATGACAGCAGCAGAGGCAGCCAAATATATTTGCGCCGTCTATGGGGATAATGCCGTTGGACAGAGTACGGCAAGAAAATTGTTTTCTCGTACTAAGGAGCGTCGTTTTGACATTAGTGAGTCTCCACGTTGAGGAAGACCTTCAGGGTTTGACGAAGATAGTTTAAGCGTTGATCCTCGTCAGTGTACTCGAGAACTGGCGTTGGCGAACGTTCAAAAATCGGGTGTATGGGTACCGCATGCACTAAGGAATGGTTCCAATGGCTCTGAGCACTATGGGACTTACGTGCGGTTATCAGTCCCCTAGACTTAGAAGTACTTAAATCTAACGAAACTAAGGACATCACACACATCCATGCCCGAGGCAGGATTCGAACCTGCGAACGTAGCAGCACCGCGGTTCTGGATTGAAGCGCCTAGAACCGCATGCACTAAGACAAAATCATAAAAATCAACGGGTGGTCATACTTGCATCCCTGCTTGCTCGTCATCAATTGGATCGTGAACACCACCCACGATTTCATCCTGTATCGTTACTGGTGACGATAAATTGCGTCTTTATGCTGGCACAAGGAGAAGACAGAATGGTTGAGCCCAAATAAAAACTGCAACTTCCCGTACAGAGACCTGCACGCTTCCAAAAAACCAGTATGTTCTGCATCTGGTGGCACAGCGACGGTGTGGTGTACTCCGAATTGCTTCCCCGAGGTGTAACCATCACTGTTAACTCTGACTGTCAACAACTGAGACGTTTTACAGACGCAGCGAAGAATAACGACCAGGAATACAGCGTGAAGTGATGCTACTCCACGATAACGACCATGTGCATTGTGATAGACTGACAAAAAACACTATACAGGTGTTAGATTGGGACGTCATTCCGTATCCACCTTATTCACCTGATCTTGCCCCTTGGATTTTCATCTTATCCGTTCTCTGCCGAAAAACCCCCAAGGAACTTCCTTTCCGGATAAAAATTCACTCAGAACATGGCTCGAAGAGTTGTGCGCCACGAAACCACGCGATTTATACAGATGTGGAATCGAAAAGTTCGCTGGCAGAATATTGTAAATAGTGGAGGTAAATATATTACTGATGACTAAAGTCTTTGTTATGTGCATCTGTTGTGTTTATTAAACTTACGGAGAAACGCTACCATCTTATGCACCAATCCAACAACCATCTCATCTCATGAAGTTGCTGTTCGTTTCTTCCTTCCCTTCTGGGTGATTCACATTTTTTTTGTGTGGCGTAGATTAAATTCTTAAGTTTATTGCAATAATGTTTCAAACTGTGCATTTATTGCAGTCTCCGAAAATAAAAGAAGAGCTTGAAAAATTTACCTGACTGACGGGACCAAATATTAGAAATTGTCCTGGTGCCTTGACTCTTACAAACAGGAAGAAATCTTAGGAAATAAACACAGTTCACTACTGCACTGAGTGGAGACATGCTGACCATTCAATGACATTGCGGTATTTGCCGCCATCCGGTCGACCGCACTCGAATACGGACGCCGTCAGTCACGCCGCCACGTTTCCCAGAGCGGCCACCGCGGTACGAGGTCGCCGCCACGAACGATTACGCCGATGCGATTTATATGCAAGCAACCTGTGGCGGGTGTACTTAAGTTCAAACGCCGACGCACAGAGCCATATTTTGTGTGTTTGCCATTTCAAAAGATTTATAGACATACATTGCGTCAGGGCTCGCCGCCTACGACATAGTCATTATGTTGAAGACTGAATTCTAAACCTTTGTATCTGTATGAATTTCAACGCTCAGATTTACTGTTAGCAACTGACGCTGCATCTACAACCAACAAAGTTATGAAATACTTTTACTGTTTGATATCAGACGTAGAATAAATTAATATCTAAATTCTCTGCCCACGAACCGCTTCTGTTTCTCGCTCCTGTATCCACCAATGAACCTCAAAGCGTGTGAAGGAAGTTGCAGCAAACACAATGTAAATGACGGAGGAAAGAATAGCAAACCTTTATTATGCTACAAAATAATAGTTATAAGAAATATTTGCAGAGTTCATTGATGCCACAATGTGCATGTTTTATCGTGAATATTAGGTCAGCACTACAAGCTGTACTGCTGCACCCTGCTGATCCTTTTGAGCACTGTAACGTAAGGAAGATGAACTCAGGAAAGGCTATGTTTCCTGCAATAAAATCTTCTAGGTCAAAAGTTCACTTCTGTTTATTACTGCTCGTGTCGCACTTTTAAATGCAAACTTCAGTTTTAACGCGTAGCAATCACTTTATGAACATCATCACGAACAGTTCTGACACGTCACTCCACACGCTCGACGAAGACAGTTCCTCTTTGTGGTAGGACAGAAACGCTCTCTAGTTTAGAGTTCCAGGAATACCACAAATCACAGTGTGTCCCATTTTATCAATTGTCGTACATTTTTTTCATATTTTAATGTATGTATTCAACATCGTGGGCGGAATACTATCTGACGCAACACGACGGACGGTGCCGGGGGTAGAGGTGGAGAATCCGCTCACAGCAGCTTGGTGGTGGTGGGCTGCTGGGGGATGCCGTTGCTGTTGACGTCAGTGCGGGGGTGGGGCGCCTTCTCCGGCAGCTGCAGAGGCTCCATCTCGATGTCGGGCGGGCTCTTGGCGTCGCCCGGCGCCCACGGCTGCTGCTCTGAGCTGCCCAGCACCAGGTACACAGCTGCGCCCACCACGTAGAACGCCGCCGTCACGTACAGCACCACAGTCCACTCCTCGCGCGTACCCTGTGCGACACAACAAGTACCTTTCACACACATACAATTTTTGTCACAGAGCTCACCAGTATGGCACATCATCAGGACTGAATGTGATCCTGATGACGTCTAACTTATTAAGTGTAAGCCCACATCCTTGTCCATATCCTGCTCTCTTTGTCTATCTCCTACTTGCACCTATGTCTGTACATCTTATCCTCCCCCCTCTTTCTGCTCAGCCATGACTGTCTGCACTTGTACTCCCAACAATTAATTCTAATACCATTCGCTCAGTATACCAGTCGCACAGGCAGCCTAGGTATCAGCCGCTACGAAAGCCTTTTTACCCCATCCCTATGAGAGCTAGGTGGTACTTATTCCCACTGTACTTCTTCGCAGTAGTGTGTTTACCAAATATGGTTGAACCATAAAAATGGCTGTGTGGCGTGGACTGGGCGGTCTTTTAGGTTAGAGGGTCTCGGGGAAACACAAGAAGGTCAGGGGCCCATGACACGCAGGAGGCGGCTACACGGGTAGCAGGGGCTGTGTGATGTGAACTGGGCGGTTTCTTAGTTTAGAGGGTCTCGGGAAAACACGAAGCCGGCCGCGGTGGTCTCGCGGTTCTAGGCGCTCTGTCCGGAACCGCGCGACTGCTACGCTCGCAGGTTCGAATCCTGCCTCGGGCATGGATGTGTGTGATGTCCTTAGGTTAGTAAGGTTTAAGTAGTTCTAAGTTCTAGGGGACTCATGACCACAGATGTTAAGTCCCGTAGTGCTCAGAGCCATTTGAACCATTTTTTTTTTTTTTTTGAAAACACGAAAATGGCTACAGTTTCAAAGGCTGCAGGTTGAACACAGGACGAACGTAGATACAGGAACCATTGGTATAACAGTTGTAAATTGCCGTAGCTGTGTTGGGAAAGTACCAGAGCTCCAAGTGTTAATAGAAAGCACTGATGCTCAAATCGTTATAGGCACTGAAAGCTGGCTAAAGCCGGATATAAGCTCAGCCGAAATTTTTGGGAAGAACCTAACGGGGCTCCGAAAGGATAGGCTAAACACGATTGGCGGTGGCGTGTTTGTTGCTGTCAGAAGTCATTGTTGGCAACCTGAATAAAATAATAATTCTATCCTTTTACCGACCTCCCAATTCAGACGATACAGTTGCTGAAAGGTTCAAAGAAAACTTGAGTTTCATTTAAAACACGTATCCGATTCATACGATAATAGTTGGTGGTGACTTTAATTTACCCTCGATATGTTGGCGAAAATACATCTTTAATTAGCCGGCCAGAGTGGCCGAGCGGTTAAAGGCACTACAGTTTGGAACCGCACGACCGCTACGGTCGCAGGTTCGAATCCTGCCTCGGGCATGGATGTGTGTGATGTCCTTAGGTTAGTAAGGTTTAAGTAGTTCTAAGTTCTAGGGGACTCATGACCACAGATGTTAAGTCCCGTAGTGCTCAGAGCCATTTGAACCATTTTTTTTTTTTTTTTGAAAACACGAAAATGGCTACAGTTTCAAAGGCTGCAGGTTGAACACAGGACGAACGTAGATACAGGAACCATTGGTATAACAGTTGTAAATTGCCGTAGCTGTGTTGGGAAAGTACCAGAGCTCCAAGTGTTAATAGAAAGCACTGATGCTCAAATCATTATAGGCACTGAAAGCTGGCTAAAGCCGGATATAAGCTCAGCCGAAATTTTTGGGAAGAACCTAACGGGGCTCCGAAAGGATAGGCTAAACACGATTGGCGGTGGCGTGTTTGTTGCTGTCAGAAGTCATTGTTGGCAACCGGAATAAAATAATAATTCTATCCTTTTACCGACCTCCCAATTCAGACGATACAGTTGCTGAAAGGTTCAAAGAAAACTTGAGTTTCATTTAAAACACGTATCCGATTCATACGATAATAGTTGGTGGTGACTTTAATTTACCCTCGATATGTTGGCGAAAATACATCTTTAATTAGCCGGCCGGAGTGGCCGAGCGGTTAAAGGCACTACAGTTTGGAACCGCACGACCGCTACGGTCGCAGGTTCGAATCCTGCCTCGGGCATGGATGTGTGTGATGTCCTTAGGTTAGTTAGGTTTAAGTAGTTCTAAGTTCTAGGGGACTTGTGACCACAGCAGTTGAGTCCCATAGCGCTCAGAGCCATTTTTGAACATCTTTAATTCCGGAGGTAAAGCATAAAATATCATCCGAAATTGTGCTAAATGCATTCTCTGAAAATTATTTCGAGCAGTTAGTACTTGAGCCCACGCGAATAGTAAAAGGTTGTGAAAACACAAATTCAGGGATTCGTGAACATAGGGTTGTCGTAGCGAGATTGAATATTGTAATCCCCAAATCCTCGAAAAGAAAAGCAGATAAAAATTCACTTGACACCTTCCTGGGTGACAATCTCCAATCATTCCAAATTAATAAGTGTAGACCAGATGTGACTTAAATTCAAAGAAATAGTATCGCCAGCAGTTGAGAGATTTATACCAAATAAATTAACAAACGACGGAGCTGATCCTCCTTGGTTCACAAAACGGGTTATAACACTGTTGCAGAAACAACGAAAAAAACATGCCAAATTTAAACAGACGAAAAATTCCCAAGATTGACGTCCTTTTACAGAAGCTCGAAATTTAGCGTGGACTTCAATGAGAGATGCCTATAACAGTTTCCACAACGAAACTTTGTCACAAAACCTGGCAGAAAATCCAAAGAGATTCTGGTCGTATGTGAAGTATTTTAATGGCAAGAAACAATCAACGCCTCCTCTGCGCGATAGCTATGGAGATACTATCGAAGACAGTGCTGCCAAAGCAGATTTACTAAACAGAGTCTTCTGAAATGTTTTCACAAACGATGACGAAGTAAATATTCCACAATCAGAATCGAGAACAGCTGCCAACATGAGTAACGTAGTAGTAAATATCCTGGGAATAGTGAAGCAACTTAAACCACTTGACAAAAGCAAGTCTTTTGGTCCAGACTGCATACCAATTAGGTTCCTTTCGGAGTATTCTGATGCATTAGCTCCATACTTAACATTCATATACAACCGTACGCTCAACGGAAGACCCGTACCCAAAGACTGGAAAGTTGCACAGGTCACAATATTCAAGAAAGGTAGTAGGAGTAATCCACTAAATTACAGGCCCATGTCGTTAACGTCGATATGCAGCAGGATTTTCGAACATATATTCTGTTCGAACATTATGAATTACCTCGAAAATGGCTCTGAGCACTACGGGACTTAACTTCTGAGGTCATCAGTTCCCTAGAACGTAGAACTACTTAAACCTAACCAACCTAAGGACATCACACACATCCATGCCCGAGGCAGGATTCGAACCTGCGACCGTAGCGGTCACACGGTTCCAAAGTGTAGCGCCTAGAACCGCATGGCCACTACGGCCGGCTTACCTCGAAGAAAACGGTCTATTGACACACTGTCAACATGGTTTTAGAAAACATCGTTCCTGTGAAACACAACTAGCTCTCTATTCACATGAAGTGTTGAGTGCTATTGACAAGGGATTTCAGATCGATTCCGTATTTCTGGATTTGCGGAAGGCTTTTGACACGGTACCACACAAGAGGCTCGTTGTGAAATTGCTTATTTATGGAATATCGTCTCAGTTATGTGACTGGATTTGTGATTTCCTGTCAGAGAGGTCATAGCTCGTAGTAACTGACGGAAAGTCATCGAGTAAAACAGAAGTGATTTCTGGCGTTCCCCAAGGTTGTGTTATAGGCCCTTTGCTGTTCCTTATCTATATTAACGATTTGGGAGACAATCTGAGCAGCCGTATTCGGTTGTTTGCAGATGATGCTGTCGTTTATCGACTAACAAAGTCATCAGAAGATCAAAACCAACTGCAAAACGATTTAGAAGAAATATCGGAATGGTGCGAAAAGTGGCAGTTGACCCTAAATAACGGAAAGTGTGAGTTCATCCACATGACTGCTAAAAGGAGCTCGTTAAACTTCGGTTACAGGATGAATCAGTGTAGTCTACATGCCGTAAAATCAACTAAATACCAAGGTATTACAATTACGAACAACATAAATTGGAAGGAACACATAGAAAATGCTGTGGGGAAGGCTAACCAAAGACTGCGTTTTATTGGCATGACACTCAGAAAATATAACAGACCTACTAAAGGAGACTGCCTACACTACTCTTGTCCGTTCTACTTTAGAATACCGCTGCGCGGTGTGGAGTCCTTACCAGATAGGAATGACGGAGTACATCGAAAAAGTTCAAAGAAAGGCAGCACGTTTTGTATTATCGCGAAATATGGGAGAGAGCGTCACAGAAACAATATAGGATTTGGGCTGGAAATCATTAAAATAAAGGCGTTTTTCGTTGCGACGGAATCTTCTCACGAAATTCCAATCACCAACTTTCTTCTCCGAATGCGAAAATATTTTGTTGACACCGACCTACATAGGGAGGAACGATCACCACGATAAAATAAGGGAAATCAGAGCTCGTACGGAAAAAACATAGGTGTTCATTCTTTCCGCGCGCTATACGAGAGTGCTGCCATAGAGACTGAATAATAGAGAATTGTGAAGGTGGTTCGATGAACCCTCTGCCAGGCACTTAAATGTGATTTTCAGAGTATCCATGTAGAGGCAGAAGACCAAGAATTAAGTAAGGTTAGGAGGTTACCTGTACGTTTAAATGTGAACGTAGAAGAAGCATTGACGTAAATAAAAGAAAGGCTCAAAAGTTGAATGAAAAGTATCCGGACACCTGGCTGAAAATGACTTAAAAGGTCGTCGCGCTCTCCATCGGTAATGCTGGAATTCACTAAGGTGCTGGCCCACACTTAGCCTTGATGACAGCTTCCACTCTCGCAGACATACGTTCAATCAGGTGCTGGAAGATTTCTTGGCGAATGGCAGCCCATTCTTCACGGAGTGTTGCACAGAGGAGAGGTATCGATGTCGGTCGGTGAGGCGTGGCACGAAGTCGAGGTTCCGAAACATAAGAGAGGTGTTCTATAGGATTCAGGTCAGGACTCTGTGCAAGCCAGTCCATTACACGGATGTTATTGTCGTGTAACCACTCCGACACAGGCCGTGCATAATGAACAGGTTCTCGATCGTGTTGAAAGATTCAATCACCAACCTCGAATTGCTCTTCAACAGTGGAAAGCAAGAAGGTGCTTAAAACATCAATGTAGGCTTGTGCTGTGATAGAGCTACTTAAAACAACAAGGCATGCAAGCCCCCTCCATGAAAAATACGACCACACCATAACACAACTGCCTCCGAATTTTACTGTTGGCACTACACCCGATGGCAGATGACATTCACCAGGCATTCGCCATATCCACATCCAGCCATCGGATCGTCACATTTTGTGCCGTGATTCGTCACTCCACACAACATTTTCCCACTGTTCAATCGTCCAATGATTACGCTACTTACGCCAAGTGAGGCGTCGTTTGGCATTTACTGGCGTGATGTGTTGTTTATGAGTAGCCGCTCGACCATGAAATCCAAGTTTTCTCAACTCTCGCCTAACTGTCATAGTACTTGCAGTGGATCTTGACGCAGTTTGGAATTCCTGTGTGATGGTCTGGATAGATGTTTGCCCATTACACATTACGACCCTCATCAACTGTCGGCGGTCTCTGTCCGTCAACAGACGAGGTCGGCCTGTACATTTTTGTGCTGTACGTATCCCTTCACGTTTCCACTTCACTATCACATCGGAAACAGTGGACTTATGGGTGTTATGAGTGCGGAAATCTCGCGTACAGACGTATGACACAAGTGACACCCAAATCACCTGAGCACATTCGAAGTCCGTGAGTTCCGCGGAGGGCCAGATTCTGCTCTTTCACGCTATCTAATGACTAATGAGATCGTTGATATGGAGTACCTGGCAGTTGGTGGCAGCACAATGCAACTAATATGAAAAAGTTATGTTTTGAGGGTGTTCGGATACTTTTGATCATATTCCATGAGTCATTGCTTCTTCTATGTTTACATTTAAAAGTACAGGTAACTTCCTAAACTTACTTAATTCCTGGTCTTCCATTCTTCTTTTTCCCCTCCTGGTTCTTTGACATACACTCCTGGAAATTGAAATAAGAACACCGTGAATTCATTGTCCCAGGAAGGGGAAACTTTATTGACACATTCCTGGGGTCAGATACATCACATGATCACACTGACAGAACCACAGGCACATAGACACAGGCAACAGAGCATGCACAATGTCGGCACTAGTACAGTGTATATCCACCTTTCGCAGCAATGCAGGCTGCTATTCTCCCATGGAGACGATCGTAGAGATGCTGGATGTAGTCCTGTGGAACGGCTTGCCATGCCATTTCCACCTGGCGCCTCAGTTGGACCAGCGTTCGTTCTGGACGTGCAGACCGCGTGAGACGACGCTTCATCCAGTCCCAAACATGCTCAATGGGGGACAGATCCAGAGATCTTACTGGCCAGGGTAGTTGACTTACACCTTCTAGAGCACGTTGGGTGGCACGGGATACATGCGGACGTGCATTGTCCTGTTGGAACAGCAAGTTCCCTTGCCGGTCTAGGAATGGTAGAACGATGGGTTCGATGACGGTTTGGATGTACCGTGCACTATTCAGTGTCCCCTCGACGATCACCAGTGGTGTACGGCCAGTGTAGGAGATCGCTCCCCACACCATGATGCCGGGTGTTGGCCCTGTGTGCCTCAGTCGTATGCAGTCCTGATTGTGGCGCTCACCTGCACGCTCACCTGCACGGCGCCAAACACGCATGCGACTTTCATTGGCACCAAGGCAGAAGCGACTCTCATCGCTGAAGACGACACGTCTCCATTCGTCCCTCCATTCACGCCTGTCGCGACACCACTGGAGGCGGGCTGCACGATGTTGGGGCGTGAGCGGAAGACGGCCTAACGGTGTGCGGGACCGTAGCCCAGCTTCATGGAGACGGTTGCGAATGGTCCTCGCCGATACCCCAGGAGCAACAGTGTCCCTAATTTGCTGGGAAGTGGCGGTGCGGTCCCCTACGGCACTGCGTAGGATCCTACGGTCTTGGCGTGCATCCGTGCGTCGCTGCGGTCCGGTCCCAGGTCGACGGGCACGTGCACCTTCCGCCGACCACTGGCGACAACATCGGTGTACTGTGGAGACCTCACGCCCCACGTGTTGAGCAATTCGGCGGTACGTCCACCCGGCCTCCCGCATGCCCACTATACGCCCTCGCTCAAAGTCCGTCAACTGCACATACGGTTCACGTCCACGCTGTCGCGGCATGCTACCAGTGTTAAAGACTGCGATGGAGCTCCGTATGCCACGGCAAACTGGCTGACACTGACGGCGGCGGGCACAAATGCTGCGCAGCTAGCGCCATTCGACGGCCAACACCGCGGTTCCTGGTGTGTCCGCTGTGCCGTGCGTGTGATCATTGCTTGTACAGCCCTCTCGCAGTGTCCGGAGCAAGTATGGTGGGTCTGACACACCGGTGTCAATGTGTTCTTTTTTCCATTTCCAGGAGTGTATTTTTGCATACTTCTCTTTTCCTATGACTTACATTTATTTTCCTAAAAATTTCGAATGTCTTGCACCAATTTATAATGTTGAACGATTTTTCTTGACTGATAAATTCGACGAATACGTCTTGATTTTTCTCAAGCCGTGCTTCCAATATGAAGTGCAAAAGAAAACCAACCATACCGAGTAAGACACTGGGAATAAAGGAGGACTGCAGCTCAAATCCACTTCTGGCCAATCAAATCCAGGGTTTCGATGAGCTTCTCAAATAGCTTAAGCAGAATGACACGGTAGTTCCTTTGGAAGGGCATGGCAAACCTGCATAATCTCTCCCATATTCCAGTTTTTGTTCCATCTTCTTCGGTCTCTAACGACCTTGTCATGGGGTTCCACATCATAATCGTACATAGAGCACCTGTAACCAGAAAACTTGTAGTTACTAACGCAGCTTTTACTTACTGGAGAAGTTCCCAAGATTGACACTAGCTTACGTCCAAAGCCAAGAATGCCGTCAATCTACAGAGGAAACTGCCTACATATCAGTTTTGTGCCGCACCTGTAATGTTGCTCAAATGTGTGGGACTCGTATCAGTACTAATCAAAACTAATAGGGAATACTGGACATGTGTAAGGGCGGCACGAACGATCTCAGTTAGATGTAGGAGTAGAAGTTATTTACAAACATGTAGGAGAAAACATATGCCATTATGAGAAAGTCACTTGCCCTTAAGGTACCTTTTTTTATCATCAAACTGGTTTTATGCGGCCCGCCACAAATTCCTCTCATGTGTCAACCTTTTAATCTCAGAGTAGCACTTGCAACCTACGTCCTGTTACTTACTGGATGTATTCCAGGCTCTGTCTTCCTGTACAGTTTTTACCCTCGACAGCTCCCTCTAGTGTCATGGAAGTTATTTCCTGATGTCTTAACACATATCCTATCATCCTGTCCCTTCTTCTTGTCAGTGTTTTCCATATATTCCTTTCCTCGTCGATTTGATTCTGCTCTCTTCCGATTTCATCACTGTCTGTCTTTCACTACCGTACAATGCAGTGCTCAAAACGCACATTTCTCAGAGTTTTCTTCCTGAGGCCAACACCGATCTTCGACAATAGTAGACATCCTTTGACCAGAAATGCATTCTTTGACTGTGCTGGACTGAGTTTTAAGTTCTTGCTTCGTCCGTCGTATTAAAAATTTTCCTTCCGAGGTAGCAAAATTGCTTCACTTCGTCTGCGTCGTAATGGGCCCTAACCAAATACACAGGCTGTCCAGTGTCTGCTTCCACCACAAGATAGATACCGTCCCTAGTGCCACGAAAAGGCCAAGAAGAGGGCCCCAATCGTGGCGGGGATTCGTACATTTCAAACTAAACCTCTAAACAAACAACTCCGTTGTTGGGGCATCCATAGCAGTTGTATATTTTATAGCAAGAACTTCCCCAACAGCTGTAGCTTGAACCAATTTTATAAAGGCACTACCAGTTTCGGGATTTGTGCCACCGCTGTAAGTGCAATGTAATTTGCTTTTGCGTCTGGTTCTGTCCTCTAGACTCGCCGTACTGGTACATGCTTACTTTGTTACCTTTATTTTGTCAAAATTGATGTAAGGAAGCTCCAACTTTCATGGTGAGCTTAGAATGTAGGGGTCGTTGTTTTGATTCCTCCCCTCCCTCGTCACGGTGCCGTTCTTCGCTCCGCAGACTCCTGCGCCGTCCACTTTGCTTCACCACCTCTGTCTGTGTGTGCAATGCGGCCGGCGCTGCTGCAATTCACCTGGCTGGCTCTGTTGTGTGCTGATTTGCTGGTAAGCCTTCTGCATCTCGCCGCGATAGTATTTCGCTTTTGGGCCAGCGTTTCGCTTTTGCTCTTTGATTAGAGGAGCGTCCTTGTTACATGGCACACGTTTATTTTTCCGTCGCCCAACTTTGTATACATTGACTATGCGCTCTACGGACGTAATAGTTTTTGCTGCGAAGCTTGGGCCTTCGAAATTCTCCATGTTTTATATCATTGTTTAGTGTTTGTTACCAGTAGGTTTGAACATCACGTAAATGTTACGGAGATGCTTCGAGAATACAAATGGGACTCCCTGGAGGGAACGTGACCTTCCTTTAGAGAGGCACTATTGAGAAAATTTAGAAAACCGGCATATGACGGTGACTGCCAAACGATTCTATTGTCGTCAACATACATTGCGCGTAAGGACCATGAAGAAAAGATACGAGAAATTAGGGTTCACACGGAGGCATACAGACAATCGTTTTTCCCTCGATCTATTTCCGAGTGGGACAGGAAAGGAAATGTCCAGTAGTGGTACAGGATACCCTTCGCCACGTACCATACGGTGGATTGCGAAGTATCAAAAAAATGGCTCTGAGTACAATAGGACTTAACTTCTGAGGTCATCAGTCCCCTAGAACTTAGAACTACTTAAACCTAACTAACCTAAGGACATCACACACATCCATGCCCGAGGCAGGATTCGAACCTGCGATCGCAGCGGTCGCGCGGTTCCAGACTGTAGCGCCTAGGACCGCTCGGTGCGAAGTATCGATGTAGATGTGAACACACTTTTGTTTTTATCTATTCTCATAATTACTCGGTTGTGGCTATGGTTTTGTTCTCATATATAAGTGTTCGATCACTACCACTGTTTATGTCTCGGTGTTTGGATATGAAAATGTTTTTCTTCGGCCAGCTTTTTATTCTTTAACTATCCGCTCTACAGGAGTTATAACTTTAACGAAGGATGTTGGTCCTTCTACATTCTTCGCCATGATATTTACCATTTTTGATTGTTTGTAAGAACTCTTCTTTTTACCTATTCTCATAATTAAGTGCTTATGGCTCTGGTATTACTTTGGTGTATGGGGGTTCAGTCATTGTGAGTTATTTATTTCTTGTTGTTTGTATAAGCATTTGATGATGTGGCTGGAAGCCACGAAAGCAGTAGCGCCTTAATATAGCTGTCTGCAGATTTCATGCCATAAAAAATACACTTATTCTTGTGAACACTCGTGAAAGCTAGTCCGTAAGTCCGTAGTGTAATCTACGAAGCCGACAGCTTGCAATCCCGCTAAGCGACGTAATTCGACATATCGACATCTACATCTACATATATATTCCACAAGCCGAGGAGTGAAACATGGCGAAGAGTTATTGTCTTTCCTATTCCACTTGGAAATAGCCATTTCTTTTCCTATTATACTGGCAAACAGAGTGAGGGAAAACGGCTGTCTATACATCTCTGTACGAGCCATAACTTCTCTTATACCGAGCGAGGTGGCGCAGTGGTTAGCACACTGGACTCGCATTCGGGAGGACGACGGTTCAATCCCGCGTCCGGCCATCCTGATTTAGGTTTTCCGTGATTTTCCTAAAATCGCTCCAGGCAAATGGCGGGATGGTTCCTCTGGAAGGGCACGGCCGACTTCCTTCCCCGTCCTTCCCTAATCCGATGAGACTGATGACGTCGCTGTTTGGTCTCTTCCCCCAAACCAACCAACCAACCAACTTCTCTTGTCTTCGTGGTCCCTACGTGAAATTGCATTGGTGACAGTAGAAACGCTCTTGACTCGGCTTACTTTCCATTACCGGTCATTTTCGTAGATGCAGATGTATTGATGAGCAGTGGAGAAAGGCTGCAGCCATGTCGAACACTTAATACTCTGTTATGCTCTCATTATCCCCATTTATTTAAATTGTTATATTGTTACAGACCTTTCCGAACTACGTGTATAAGATGTATTAGTACAACTGTCTAGCTTTTCTTCTTAATATCTCCTACAATAATGGTTTATTTACTTTATCGAAGCCCTTCAAATACAGGGTGTATTAAAAAGAACCATCTGGTTTAAAATAATCATAACTATTATGTTATTTTAGATATGTGCATGAACGACCTACTGTTGGAAAGAGCAAATTCTAGAGTTACATGGGTCCCGCTAGGTAGCAAGAGTGTGCGTCCATTTCAGTTCTAGTAAAAATAGCGTCGGCACAACATAAAATGGTTTTTGTGCTACGTTTTGCACAGTTTCGGTCAGTAATAACTGTTCACCGTCACTTTCGGACTAGGTATTGTGTGGATCCTCCTACAGCACAGAGCATTAGATAATGCGTATGACAAGTTCCGAGAAACAGATAGCTTGTGTAAAGGCAAATCAAAAAATGGTTCAAATGGCTCTGAGCTCTATAGGACTTAACATCTATGGTCATCAGTCCCCTAGAACTTAGAACTACTTAAACCTAACTAACCTAAGGACAGCACACAACACCCAGTCATCACGAGGCAGAGAAAATCCCTGACCCCGCCGGGAATCGAACCCGGGAACCCAGGCGCGGGAAGCGAGAACGCTACCGCACGACCACGAGCTGCGGACGTAAAGGCAAATCGCCGGGCCCTCCCCGAGTGTCTGACACAGACGTCGAACGCCTCCTCCATAGTTTCACAAGCAGCCCGCAGAGATCCGTTCGCCGTGCAGCTCGACATCTCAACATGCCCCCGATATCCGTCTGGCGTGTGTTGCGTCGATGTTTACACGTGAAAGCATACAAAAATCAGCTACTGCAAGTTAATCGTGGAGGCGACAAACAACAACGTGTCGGGTTCTGCAGTTTTATTACACTCTTAGTGTTTAGAGATGAGGCAACCTTCCATTTAAATGGAAAGGTGAACCGTCATAATGTGAGAATATGGGGTACGGAAAAACCACATGAAGTTGTACAACATGAGAGGGACTCTACAAAATTTAATTTTTTTTGTGCAGTTTCATGGGGAAAGGTGTACGGTCTATTTTTGTTTGCCGAGAACACTGTTACAGGCAGCGCATGTGCT